>NC_059222.1:45689393-45929393 GCF_020615455.1 Coregonus clupeaformis | reverse complement strand
ATGTGGTCTATGCTGTAGTGTCCTGACTCCTGACATGTGGTCTATGTTGTAGTGTCCTGACTCCTGACATGTGGTCTATGTTGTAGTGTCCTGACTCCTGACATGTGGTCTATGCTGTAGTGTCCTGACTCCTGACATGTGGTCTATGCTGTAGTGTCCTGACTCCTGACATGTGGTCTATGTTGTAGTGTCCTGACTCCTGACATGTGGTCTATGTTGTAGTGTCCTGACTCCTGACATGTGGTCTATGTTGTAGTGTCCTGACTCCTGACATGTGGTCTATGCTGTAGTGTCCTGACTCCTGACATGTGGTCTATGTTGTAGTGTCCTGACTCCTGACATGTGGTCTATGTTGTAGTGTCCTGACTCCTGACATGTGGTCTATGTTGTAGTGTCCTGACTCCTGACATGTGGTCTATGTTGTAGGTCCTGACTTGTCTATGTTGTAGTTCCTGACTCCTGACATGTGGTCTATGTTGTAGTGTCCTGACTCCTGACATGTGGTCTATGTTGTAGTGTCCTGACTCCGGACATGTGGTCTATGCTGTAGTGTCCTGACTCCGGACATGTGGTCTATGCTGTAGTGTCCTGACTCCTGACATGTGGTCTATGCTGTAGTGTCCTGACTCCTGACATGTGGTCTATGCTGTAGTGTCCTGACTCCTGACATGTGGTCTAGTCATTCCTGGAAACCTTTGCCCAGTACATTACATCCTGAATGACATCTCTCTCTGCCAAAAGGAAATAGAGTGTTGCAGTCCTGAAGAAATTAATTATGAGGCCCTTTCCCCGTCCCTGTATTTACTAGGAGAGGTATTGACGGTTTACCTGAGCCTGCGGTTTTACTTTCTCCCTTCCTGACAGTAACAAGCCTTGAAACTAGACGAGTCATTTGCTGCTTTGGTAAATACACCATGGCATGTTCTACTGTCTGACTACATGGCACTGAGATCATTCTCTCTCTGTCAGGCAGTCAGTCAGTCGCTCTCAGGAGATAGGCAGTGGCACCCTATGGGCCTGGTCAAAAGAAGTGCACTATATGGCACCCTATGGACCTGGTCAAAAGAAGTGCACTATATGGCACCCTATGGGCCTGGTCAAAAGAAGTGCACTATATGGCACCCTATGGGCCTGGTCAAAAGAAGTGCACTATAATGCACCCTATGGGCCTGGTCAAAAGAAGTGCACTATATGGCACCCTATGGGCCTGGTCAAAAGAAGTGCACTATATGGCACCCTATGGGCCTGGTCAAAAGAAGTGCACTATATGGCACCCTATGGGCCTGGTCAAAAGAAGTGCACTATATGGGGAATAGGGTGCCATTTGGGACGTAACTCCTCCCTGTCTCGGAGGCCGCTGCGTGCCAAGGAGGAGGGTTGAACAGATAGATTCTACAGACACGAGACAGAGCCACAATCACTGCTCTGATGCTCGGTAGGATGGCTGTGTTGGCTGGGAGCATTTACATATCCCTGTATAACCGCTGCTGTTGACAAGACTCCAGGAAGGAAGACACATGTGTGTGTGTGTGTGTGTGAGCTGCTACAGTATGCTAGTAATGAGTGTCTTTGAGCTGACAGACAAAGCTAGCCGAGCGCCACTCGGTGGCAGATATCGCCCTCCTGCATGGCCTGCCAAGCAAGCAGAGGGCGGCAGAACATCTCTCTGAGGGCAGAATGGGTCGGAACATCTCTCTGAGGGCAGGACGGGACAGAACATCTCTCTGAGGGAAGGACGGGACAGAACATCTCTCTGGGGGCAGGACGGGGCAGAACATCTCTCTGAGGGCAGGACGGGGCAGAACAACAGTACTGACAGGGGGGACAGACAACAGTAGTGACAGGGGGACAGACAACAGTACTGCCAGGGGACAGACAACAGTACTGAGAGGGGACAGACAACAGTAGTGACAGGGGGACAGACAACAGGACTGACATGGGGGACAGACAACAGTACTGACAGGGGGCACAGACAACAGTACTGACCGGGGGACAGACAACAGTACTGACAGGGGGCACAGACAACAGTACTGACAGGGGGGCACAGACAACAGTACTGACAGGGGGACAGACAACAGTACTGACAGGGGGCACAGACAACAGTACTGACAGTGGGGACAGACAACAGTACTGACAGGGGGGACAGACAACAGTACTGACAGGGGGGACAGACAACAGGACTGACAGGGGGGACAGACAACAGGACTGACTAGGGGGGGTACTGACGGGGGGACAGACAACAGTACTGACAGTGGGGACAGACAACAGTACTGACAGGGGGGACAGACAACAGGACTGACAGGGGGCACAGACAACAGTACTGACAGTGGGGACAGACAACAGTACTGACGGGGGACAGACAACAGCACTGACAGGGGGCACAGACAACAGTACTGACAGGGGGGACAGACAACAGTACTGACAGGGGGGACAGACAACAGTACTGACAGTGGGGACAGACAACAGTACTGACAGTGGGGACAGAACAGTACTGACAGTGGGGACAGACAACAGTACTGACAGGGGGCACAGACAACAGTACTGACAGGGGGTACAGACAACCACACGTCTCCCTATTTGGGCAGGACAGGCTAGCTGAGCTGGATGTGACAAACAGCAGTACAGACAGACAATAGTGTCACTGTCGCTCAAAATGACTGCATTCACACACACACACACACACACACACACACAGATTGAAGTGAGAGTGCTCTCTGCCTCCTCTATAGTATAGTAAGGCATGATAGAGCCCTCTGCTGGCCAACAGTAGAGTAGCTTTGATGTCCTGCATGAAGAGGGCTTTACGCTTCTGATATCTGAGGAAATTAACCATATTTTCTCGTCTGTCAAAAAAGTTGCAAATGACTGTAAAAGGACAACTTAACAATTTACAGGAAAGGTAATCAGTGTTCTGGAAAGGAATCAGTGTAAAAACCACTGTTGTGTTCTCTCTCTCTCAAGCTCCACTGTACCCGAGTCAACGTTGAGGGGAGAGATCTCAGGAGAAGTTCAGAACGCCAGCTGGGGTGTAGAAGCCGGTGCAGTCGGTAGAATACCTCTGGGAAATCTGGACGGCATTCAGATCAAACTCCCCAAACTGGTACGACCCAAAGCTCTACATTAAGAACAAAACAAGAGAGTTTGAACAGTACTGTTAATCCGAGTTCTAGGTTGCGTCCCAAATGGCACCCTATTCCCTATATATTGCACCACTTTTGACCAGAAGTAGTGCACTATATAGTGAATAGGCTGCCATTTGGGACAACTGCCAACGGAACACATGGCACTGCCAGAGACTCTCCGGTGACATTCTTATCAGGTTGCTTCTCAAACGGCACCCTATTCCCTGCACTACTTTTGACTAGGGCCCATAGGGATCTGGTTAAAAGAAGTGCACTATATAGGGAATAGGCTGCCATTTGGTACGCACACTGTATAATGACAGACGCTACTGCGCTGAAGGCCCAGTTTGTCCTATCTAAACACTGGGAGCACCCCCAAGGTGAATCCAGTTCTGATGCGTCTGTATGAAAACACTCTATAGGGTGCCATGCTGATTTATCCTCTATATATACACAGAGCCTTCACAAAGTATTCACACCCCCTTGACTTTTTCCACATTTTGTTGTGTTACAAAGTGGGATTAAAATGGATTTAATTGTATTTTTTTGTCAATGATCTACACAAAATACTCTGTAATGTCAAAATGGAAGAAAAATTCTAACATTTGTAAAAATAAAACGGTATCTTGATTAGATAAGTATTCCACCCCCTGAATCCCTACAGGTTAGAATCACCTTTGGCAGCGATTACAGCTGGGAGTCTTTCTGGGTAATTCACTAAGAGCTTTGCACACCTGGATTGTACAACATTTGCACATTATTATTTTTAAAAGTCTTCAAGCTCTGTCTAGTTTTGCCATAGATTTTCAAGCCGATTTTAGACTAAACAGTAAATAGGCCACTCGGGAACATTCAATGTCATTTGGTAAGCAACTCCTGTGTAGATTTGGCCTTGTGTTTTAGGTTATTGTCCTGCTGAAAAGTATAATAATATAATATGCCATTTAGCAGACGCTTTTATCCAAAGCGACTTACAGTCATGTGTGCATACATTTTTACGTATGGGTGGTCCCGGGGATTGAACCCACTACCCTGGCGTTACAAGCGCCATGCTCTACCAAATGAGCTACAGAGGATTCACAAAGGTGAATCTGAACCAGGTTTCACTCTAGGATTTTGCCTGTGCTTAGCTCTATTCCGTTTCTTTTTATCATTAAAAAAAAACTCCCTAGTCGTTGCCGATGACAACCATACCCATAACATGATGCAGCCACCACCATGCTTGAAAATATGAAGAGTGGTACTCAGGGATGTGTTGTGTTGGATTTGCCCCAAACATAACGATTTGTATTCAGGACAAAAAGTTAATTTCTATCCACATTTTTTGCAGTTTTACTTTATTGCCTTGTCGCAAACAGCATGCATGTTTTGGAATATTTTTTTATTTTATACAGGTTTCCTTCTTTTCACGCTGTCAACTAGGTTAGTATTGTGGAGTAACTACAAAGTTGATCCATCCTCAGTTTTCTCCTATGTCATTTTTTTTTTAGCACAGCCATTAAACTCTGTAACTGTTTTAAAGTCACCATTGGCCTCATGGTGAAATCCCTGAGAAGTTTCCTTCCTCTCCAGCAACTGAGTTAGGAAGGAAGCCTGTATCTTTTTAGTGACTGGGTGTATTGATACACCATCCAAAGTGTAATGAATAACTTCACCATGCTCAAAGAGATATTCAATGTATATCTACCAATAGGTGCCCTTCTTTGCGAGGCATTGGAAAACCTCCCTGGTCTTTGTGGTTGAATCTGTGTTTGAAATTCACTGCTCGACTGAGGGACCTTACAGATAATTGTATGTGTGGGTTACAGAGATGAGGTAGTCATTTAAAAATCATGTAAAACACTATTATTGCAGACAGAGTGAGTCCATGCAACTTATTATGTGACTTGTTTAGCACATTTTTTATCCTGAAGTTAAGGCTTGCCATAATAAAGGGGTTGAATACTTTATTGACTCAAGACATTTCAGCGTTTCATTTTTAACTAATTCGTAAACATTTATAAAAACATAATTCCACTTTGACATTATGGGGTATTGTGTGTATACCAGGGTCAAAAAAAAATCTCAATTGAATCCATTTTAAATTCAGACTGTACACACAACAAAACATGGATAAAGTCAACAGGTGTGAATACTTGGTGAAGACGCTGTACTGTACTGATCATTGGACCCAATGAGGAAATGGAGGCTGATTCTCACTAACAACATTCATAACATTCTAAATTCTTAGGTCTAATGAAAAGTAATTGATATTTTCAGGTATGGTTGGTTGGAGGGATCAAATCCAGTGTGTTGGGTTGGCTGGGACTTTAGGGTGTCTGTCAGGAATATATTTCAAGTCCAATCAACACTCTATTCCAGTGTTTCTTAAATCATGGTCCTGGGGATCCAAAGGGTTTGATGATAAGCCTATCAGTGGAATCAGGTGTGTAGTGCTAGGGCAAAAATGTAATTGTGTACCCCGTTGGGTCCCCAAGGGCCAGTTTTTCTAAAGTGATCTGGATTTCGCCTACCGGATAGGATTTAAAGCATAGAAATGGAATGAACAGTCAATTATTCAATAGTTCTATTCATTCTAATTATATGCATTTAATCCTATCCCATAGGCTAACTCCAGATAGATAGATCACTTTAGAAAAACTGGGCCCAGGACTAGAGCACTGCTCTATTCAGACAGACCGCACCAGGAATATACTTTTGTAGTTCTAATGTTTCACCACCAGATGGCAGCTGATCCACGTAGAACAGAGCCAGAGGTATTGTTGCACCACCTACCTGACTGGCTCCCATCTTACTGACTGAATGAACTGGCTACCATCTTACTGACTGAATGAACTGGCTACCATCTTACTGACTGAATGAACTGGCTACCATCTTACTGACTGAATGAACTGGCTACCATCTTACTGACTGAATGAACTGGCTACCATCTTACTGACTGAATGAACTGGCTACCACCTTACTGACTGAATGAACTGGCTACCATCTTACTGACTGAATGAACTGGCTACCATCTTACTGACTGAATGAACTGGCTACCATCTTACTGACTGAATGAACTGGCTACCATCTTACTGACTGAATGAGTGTGCTAAATAAATCTCAGTGAGTGAGTGAGTGTGCTAAATCTTACTGTATTATGTAAACCCGGAAGGCTTAATGTTTTCCTGGAATGTTCCTATTCCTTCTGTGAATAATCGTTCCACACAAAATATTATGGGTGTAACTAACTAAAATAGCCAAGAGTAAAGATAACCAACAAAAATATACTGTTGCTCAATATAGGAGAGAAATGATCTGCTATGAGACAGACCTAAGGTTGTATTGTTGTACAGACAATAGACTCAGGTGAAGGCACCACCAGGATGTTTATTTGTTTGGTGTGTTTGACCTCTTACCTTTAATATGTTCCTGGCATCGAAGGCCTCCCGCTCCTTCATGTTGTGCCTTCCTCCTGTGGCTTCGGCTAGAAAACACAAAAAGCACCGTGGGTAAACCCTGAGCACCGTGGGTAAACCCTGAGCACCATGGGTAAACCCTGAGCACCGTGGGTAAACCCTGAGCACTGTGGGTAAACCCTGAGCACCGTATAGGTAAACCCTGAGCACCGTATAGGTAAACCCTGAGCACCGTGGGTAAACCCTGAGCACTGTGGGTAAACCCTGAGCACTGTGGGTAAACCCTGAGCACTGTGGGTAAACCCTGAGCACTGTGGGTAAACCCTGAGCACTTTGGGTAAACCCTGAGCACCGTGGGTAAACCCTGAGCACCGTGGGTAAACCCTGAGCACCGTGGGTAAACCCTGAGCACCGTGGGTAAACCCTGAGCACCGTGGGTAAACCCTGAGCACCGTATAGGTAAACCCTGAGCACCGTGGGTAAACCCTGAGCACCGTGGGTAAACCCTGAGCACCGTGGGTAAACCCTGAGCACCGTGGGTAAACCCTGAGCACCGTGGGTAAACCCTGAGCACCGTGGGTAAACCCTGAGCACCGTGGGTAAACCCTGAGCACCGTGGGTAAACCCTGAGCACCGTGGGTAAACCCTGAGCACCGTGAGGTAAACCCTGAGCACCGTGGGTAAACCCTGAGCACCGTGGGTAAACCCTGAGCACTGTGGGTAAACCCTGAGCACTGTGGGTAAACCCTGAGCACCGTGGGTAAACCCTGAGCACCGTGGGTAAACCCTGAGCACCGTGGGTAAACCCTGAGCACCGTGGGTAAACCCTGATACTGAGAGCGTTGTCGTTTCTAAAAGGATGTATTTGGGTGTTTTTGGAGCCTGTGTTCATGTTTTATCTGTGCCTCTGCAGAACGAGCAGCAGGAAGTTCATCACTGGTGGGGTCTGGTTCTCAAAACCCAGTGGACACCTATAACATGTCATTTACATCCTAAATACACATTTGATTAACAAAAAGGTCAACTTGTCCTTTGACCCTAATGCACAAAACACTTACCTATTGTAATAGGTGGACAACCCTATTTATATAGTGGAGTTCACCCTCAACCACACTGCTTATTACAACACACTGTTCAAACCAGGTGGATCTCACTATGAACTGTACTGGGAGATATGATTCTAAATGAGCCTCTCTCTGAAAAACACTAAATAAATGACAGCCTCACCACCACCACCTTTATTTGTCAATGACCCTGTCTAAATCTAATAGCTGTGATTCTAACATAATGCTGACCATTCATCTGGTATGCAGCAGTGACGGAACTAAAAGACTGCATTCTGAGCAATTCCACTAGTCAACAACAAGAGCAGAACCAACAGCAGCCTTCCCTCACTCTCTCTTTGGCCACAGCTCTGTTTGTGTGCAACAGGGCAGAGTGTTTTCCAACAGCAGTGACAAGGGGTTTCATTCAGTTGGCCGTGGATCAAGTCCAGCCCTAGTTCTTTCAAGCATGAGTTTACACAGGGCTGGCCAGAGACAGGCCAACAACACAAGGCTGGCCAGCTGAGAGACTGGCCAACAACACAGGACAAAGGGAGGGGTCTGGCCAACAACACAGGACAAAGGGAGGGGTCTGGCCAACAACACAGGACAAAGGGAGGGGTCTGGCCAACAACACAGGACAAAGGGAGGAGTCTGGCCAACAACACAGGACAAAGGGAGGGAGTCTGGCCAACAACACAGGACAAAGGGAGGGGTCGGTCCAACAACACAGGACAAAGGGAGAATTCTGGCCAACAACACAGGACAAAGGGAGAATTGGCCAACAACACAGGACAAAGGGAGGGGTCTGGCCAACAACACAGGACAAAGGGAGAGTCTGGCCAACAACACAGGACAAAGGGAGATCTGGCCAACAACACAGGACAAAGGGAGAATTGGCCAACAACACAGGACAAAGGGAGGGGTCTGTCCAACAACACAGGACAAAGGGAGGGGTCTGGCCAACAACACAGGACAAAGGGAGGGGTCTGGCCAACAACACAGGACAAAGGGAGGGGTCTGGCCAACAACACAGGACAAAGGGAGGGGTCTGTCCAACAACACAGGAAAAAGGGAGGGGTCGGTCCAACAACACAGGACAAAGGGAGAATTGGCCAACAACACAGGACAAAGGGAGGGGTCTGGCCAACAACACAGGACAAAGGGAGGGGTCTGGCCAACAACACAGGACAAAGGGAGATCTGGCCAACAACACAGGACAAAGGGAGGGGTCTGTCCAACAACACAGGACAAAGGGAGGGGTCTGGCCAACAACACAGGACAAAGGGAGGAGTCTGGCCAACAACACAGGATAAAGAGAGGGGTCGGTCCAAGAGCGTCCACTAAAACTCTGTACCACTTTAGGAACAGAGACTGTTCAAATCTAGGGAATGCCATTGTTGTTGTTGTTGTCGCTACATCCGTGTTGTTATAATATAATATATAATATAACTATAATATGCCATTTATGCAGACGCTCTGTCCAGAGACTCTGACTTACAGCCATCGTTTGCATACTGATCTTTTTGTGTACAGTGAGCGATCGAAAGCCCATCTATTGCGACAAGCGCGTGCTCTACCAGCTGAGACTTTGTACTTAAAGCCCATCTTTATGCTGACTGACTCCGTGTCCAGTGACTCTGACTTAAAGCCCATCTTTATGCTGACTGACTCCGTGTCCAGTGACTGACTTAAAGCCCATCTTTATGCTGACTGACTCAGTGCCCAGTGACTCTGTCTTAAAGCCCATCTTTATGCTGACTGACTCCGTGCCCAGTGACTCTGACTTAAAGCCCATCTTTATGCTGACTGACTCCGTGCCCAGTGACTCTGACTTAAAGCCCATCTTTATGCTGACTGACTCAGTGTCCAGTGACTGACTTAAAGCCCATCTTTATGCTGACTGACTCTGTGTCCAGTGACTCTGTCTTAAAGCCCATCTTTATGCTCACTGACTCCGTGTCCAGTGACTCCGACTTAAAGCCCATCTTTATGCTGACTGACTCAGTGTCCAGTGACTGACTTAAAGCCCATCTTTATGCTGGCTGACTCCGTGTCCAGTGACTGACTTAAAGCCCATCTTCATGCTGACTGACTCAGTGCCCAGTGACTGACTTAAAGCCCATCTTCATGCTGACTGACTCAGTGCCCAGTGACTGACTTAAAGCCCATCTTTATGCTGACTGACTCAGTGCCCAGTGACTCTGACTTAAAGCCCATCTTTATGCTGACTGACTCAGTGCCCAGTGACTGACTTAAAGCCCATCTTTATGCTGACTGACTCAGTGTCCAGTGACTCTGACTTAAAGCCCATCTTTATGCTGACTGACTCAGTGCCCAGTGACTCTGACTTAAAGCCCATCTTTATGCTGACTGACTCCGTGTCCAGTGACTGACTTAAAGCCCATCTTTATGCTGACTGACTCAGTGCCCAGTGACTCTGACTTAAAGCCCATCTTTATGCTGACTGACTCAGTGCCCAGTGACTCTGACTTAAAGCCCATCTTTATGCTGGCTGACTCCGTGTCCAGTGACTGACTTAAAGCCCATCTTCATGCTGACTGACTCAGTGCCCAGTGACTCTGACAAATCCCATCTTTATGCTGACTGACTCAGTGTCCAGTGACTCTGACAAATCCCATCTTTATGCTGACTGACTCAGTGTCCAGTGACTGACTTAAAGCCCATCTTTATGCTGACTGACTCAGTGTCCAGTGACTCTGACTTAAAGCCCATCTTTATGCTGACTGACTCAGTGCCCAGTGACTCTGACTTAAAGCCCATCTTTATGCTGACTGACTCAGTGCCCAGTGACTCTGACTTAAAGCCCATCTTTATGCTGACTGACTCAGTGTCCAGTGACTCTGACTTAAAGCCCATCTTTATGCTGACTGACTCCGTGTCCAGTGACTCTGACTTAAAGCCCATCTTTATGCTGACTGACTCAGTGCCCAGTGACTCTGACTTAAAGCCCATCTTTATGCTGACTGACTCAGTGCCCAGTGACTGACTTAAAGCCCATCTTCATGCTGACTGACTCAGTGCCCAGTGACTGACTTAAAGCCCATCTTTATGCTGACTGACTCAGTGCCCAGTGACTGACTTAAAGCCCATCTTTATGCTGACTGACTCCGTGTCCAGTGACTCTGACTTAAAGCCCATCTTTATGCTGACTGACTCCGTGTCCAGTGACTCTGTCTTAAAGCCCATCTTTATGCTGACTGACTCAGTGCCCAGTGACTGACTTAAAGCCCATCTTTATGCTGACTGACTCAGTGTCCAGTGACTGACTTAAAGCCCATCTTTATGCTGACTGACTCAGTGCCCAGTGACTCTGACTTAAAGCCCATCTTTATGCTGACTGACTCAGTGTCCAGTGACTGACTTAAAGCCCATCTTTATGCTGACTGACTCAGTGCCCAGTGCTCCTTAAAGCCCATCTTTATGCTGACTGACTCCGTGTCCAGTGACTCTGACTTAAAGCCCATCTTTATGCTGACTGACTCAGTGCCCAGTGACTGACTTAAAGCCCATCTTTATGCTGACTGACTCAGTGCCCAGTGACTGACTTAAAGCCCATCTTTATGCTGACTGACTCAGTGCCCAGTGACTGACTTAAAGCCCATCTTTATGCTGACTGACTCAGTGTCCAGTGACTCTGACTTAAAGCCCATCTTTATGCTGACTGACTCAGTGCCCAGTGACTCTGACTTAAAGCCCATCTTTATGCTGACTGACTCAGTGCCCAGTGACTCTGACTTAAAGCCCATCTTTATGCTGACTGACTCAGTGCCCAGTGACTGACTTAAAGCCCATCTTTATGCTGACTGACTCTGTGTCCAGTGACTGACTTAAAGCCCATCTTTATGCTGACTGACTCCGTGTCCAGTGACTCTGACTTAAAGCCCATCTTCATGCTGACTGACTCAGTGCCCAGTGACTCTGACTTAAAGCCCATCTTTATGCTGACTGACTCAGTGCCCAGTGACTGACTTAAAGCCCATCTTTATGCTGACTGACTCAGTGCCCAGTGACTGACTTAAAGCCCATCTTTATGCTGACTGACTCAGTGCCCAGTGACTGACTTAAAGCCCATCTTTATGCTGACTGACTCCGTGTCCAGTGACTCTGACTTAAAGCCCATCTTTATGCTGACTGACTCAGTGCCCAGTGACTCTGACTTAAAGCCCATCTTTATGCTGACTGACTCAGTGCCCAGTGACTGACTTAAAGCCCATCTTTATGCTGACTGACTCAGTGCCCAGTGACTCTGACTTAAATTATTAGGAGGTTACTATGACAGTGGCAGTTCAGACAGTGGAAAGCCTGCTTTAAGAGAACAGTGACACTTATTTTGCTTTTTTTTTTTTCAAGTATGTGCGTGTACTCTGGTAATTGTCCTTGTTTTCAGGCTGAAGCTCCAATACACATCAGGTGAACACACATCAGTGATGGCCATAGACAAAACCACCTTCTTCTTCCTACCTGAAGCAACCTTCCTGAACAGAGTGTTCATCACTGTGCCGTGCAGTTTCACTCTGTCCCATTCTCTGACCATCAGCCCTGAGGAAACAAAGTGGTCCACCAGCCGCTCCACAATGGCCTGCAGCCTGCACAACAGACAGTCAACACAAGAGTTAGTTGTTCTTACCTGGGAAGCAACACTCTCACACTATTGACATACTAATGATCAACATCATTTGAATGCACTAATTGTATATCGCTCAATCTGTCATAAAAAAAAGGTAAACTGTAAATATAATAATAATAATAATACTAATAATACTACACAGAATTTATATAGCACTTTTCAAGGAGCGGTAAAAGAAAGGAAAACAAGGGTATCCAACCCTCAAGAGAAGTAACCAAACTCTTACTTATCCGAGCCGTCTTTCACGTGGACCTTGGCGTACAGGACATCCACCATCGCTGGGTCATCGTTCATGTACTCAATCCCTGTCACCTCCAGCGGGAGAGGCTTCCCTTCTGTGATGGTCCTGAAACATAACATCACATAACATAATGTGTGTTACATGACAGAACATAACATGACGTGTGTTACATGACAGAACATGACATGACATAACATGATGTGTGTTACATGACAGAACATGACATGACATGACGTGTGTTACATGACATAACCTAATGTGTGTTACATGACATAACATAACATGACACAACATGACATAACATGATGTGTGTTACATGACATACATAACATGACATAACATGACATAACATGACATAATGTGTGTTTCTGGCTCCAAGTCTTTATACAATCCCTACAATTATCCAGGGTCATATTCATTCAGAAACGCGACAGAAAACGATTTAAAACGGAAAAAACGAAAATGAGCATTTCTTATTGGACGTCTAGATAGGGATAGTCCCTCCCTGTTTCAGTCCGTTTTCTCCTGTTTTGATTCCTAATGAACATGACCCAGTTGTCAGTCAGATACCTACTTGATAAAGTCCTCACAGTGCTGGAGTTGTTCACATGCTCTGGTCACTTCCAGGTCGTTCAGCAGAGCCAGGGTGCCGACTGTTAGATGGAGTTTAGCAGGGTTCTGGAAGATGCTTCCATCTACTCCGTGGTCCTTAACAAGAGAGGAGAGGAGAGAGACCTGAGATTAGTATTAGTATTTATTATGGATCCCCATTAGTTCCCGCCAAGGCAGCAGCTACTCTTCCTGGAGTCCAGCAAAATTAAGGCAGTTATACATTTAAAAAAAACATTACAATACATTCATAACAGATTTCACAACATATTAAGTGTGTGCCCTCAGGCCTCTACTCTACTACCACATATCTATAACATATAATCCATGTGTATAGTGTGTGTAGTGTGTGTAGTGTGTATAGTGTGTATAGTGTGTATAGTGTGTATAGTGTGTGTAGTGTGTGTAGTGTGTATAGTGTGTGTAGTGTGTGTAGTGTGTGTAGTGTGTATAGTGTGTGTAGTGTGTATAGTGTGTGTAGTGTGTGTAGTGTGTATAGTGTGTGTAGTGTGTGTAGTGTGTGTAGTGTGTGTAGTGTGTATAGTGTGTGTAGTGTGTATAGTGTGTGTAGTGTGTGTAGTGTGTGTAGTGTGTGTAGTGTGTGTAGTGTGTGTAGTGTGTGTAGTGTGTGTAGTGTGTGTAGTGTGTGTAGTGTGTGTAGTGTGTATAGTGTGTGTAGTGTGTGTAGTGTGTGTAGTGTGTGTAGTGTGTGTAGTGTGTGTAGTGTGTATAGTGTGTGTAGTGTGTGTAGTGTGTATAGTGTGTATAGTGTGTATGTTATCGTGTGTTTGTAGGCATGTGTCTATGTTTGTGTTGCTTCACAGTCCCCGCTGTTCCATAAGGTGTATTTGAACTGACCGCACAGAGAAATGCTGTAGGGTGAAGTTGCCCCTAGACACTGATCTTAGGTCCGTTTTGCGCACACGCACACACACACACACACACACACACTCTTCCTTACCTGAGAACACTGCTCCAACACCTCCTCTTTAAACCTCAGGAATCCGTCCTGAACTTGAGGGTGGTTCAGAGCGAACGACAGGAAGTGGGTGAACGGTTGCTTCCTGCGAAAGCTCTCCACCAGGAGCTCGACACGAGTCACGGCAGAGGACACCGCGGCCTTCTGGGAGCCAGTGATCACTAGCACAATGTGAGACCGTTATTGTGTGATTGTAATGTGAGACTTTTATTTTGATATCCCATTATTCTAGCCCTTGGGAGAAGAGGTTCATGGATAATGCTTCAGTCTTGAGTTTGGAGTGGTTGCAGGACACACGTTCTTGGCTCACTTTTATCACTAAACTCATTAATATGAGTTGACAGCAAATCACTGAAACCACCAGAGGTAGAGAAAGGAGAGTTTTGCTAGACTGGTCCCAGATCTGTTTGTGCTTGCATAGCCAACTCCAATAGTCATTGTCTTGTTATTCTGACCATAGGAGTTGGTGAGACAGGACAAACAGTCACAATATTGGACCAGGCTACAGTGTTGCACCATTATCCGTACTATGGACCTCTGGTTTGGGCTGGTCTCCTAGCTCTGGTCCAGGGCGTTACGTGCGGCTTGAGCCTTCTTCAAGAAGGCTGAATAAGGCTCAAGCCCTGGACCAGAGCTACTGGTCTCTCCGCTAATAAAAAGGCCACTCACCGATCTGCCCTTCCACTCCTTGTTTTGGAATGTTGATGGATGTCTTTGTGTCTGACTCTAGCCTTCTACGGGTCTCTCCTTTCCTTCCGATGATGTATCTGTTAACAACAACACACTTCTCTGGTTAGTACACCTTGGGTCTTAACCTTGATTTCAGTTGAAGATGTACACATAGGGCCTACTGACCATAATAACACACACACACACACACACACCTAATACATCAGAATGTTACCATGGTTACCCCATGGATATTCAGTCTGAAAGAAGTCTCTACAAGCCAGAATGTTGAATACGATGATATGTAAATGTACTTTACCGGTTGTCCGTGCTGTTGGTCCTTTTGACGATAGGAAGTGGAGATAGAATTCCCACAGGAAAGTATTATTAACCCAACTGTTTGGGCCGCTGGTCTGTATGGCTCTGTCAGCTTGTATTCCTGGTACACTGCATGGCCAAACGTATGTGGACACCTGCTCGTCGAACATCTCATTCCAAAATCATGGGCATTAATATGGAGTTGGTCCCCCCCCCTTTGCTGCTATACCAGCCTCCACTCTTCTGGGAAGGCTTTCCACTAGATGTTGGAACATTGCTGCAGGGGACTTGCTTCCATTCAGTCACAAGAGCATTAGTGAGGTCGGGCACTGATGTTGGGCGATTAGACCAAGGCTCGCAGTCGGTGTTCCAATTCATCCCAAAGGTGTTCAATGGGGTTGAGGTCAGGGCACTGTGCAGGCCAGCCAAGTTCTTCCACACCGATCTCGACAAAGCATTTCTGTATGGACCTCGCTTTGTGCACGGGGGCATTGTCATGCTGAAACAGAAAAGGGCCTACCCCAAACTGTTGCCACAAAGTTGGAAGCACAGAATCGTCTAGAATGTCATTGTATGCTGTAGCGTTAAGATTTCCCTTCACTGGAACCAAGGGGCCTAGCCCGAACCATGAAAAACAGCCCCAGACCATTATTCCTCCTCCTCCACCAAACTTTACAGTTGGCACTATGCATTCGGGCAGGTAGCGTTCTCCTGGCTTTCGCCAAACCCTGATTAGTCCATCGGACTGCCAGATGGTGAAGCGTGATTCCTCACTCCAGAGAACGAGTTTCCACTGCTCCAGAGTCCAATGGCGGCGAGTTTTACACCACTCCAGCCGACGCTTGGCATTGCCCATAGTGATCTTAGGCTTGTGTGTTGCTGCTCGGCCATGGAAACCCATTTCATGAAGCTCCCGACGAACAGTTCTTGTGCTGATGTTGCTTCCAGAGTCAGTTTGGAACTAGTGAGTGTTGCAACCGAGGACAGACGATTTTTACGTGATACGCACCTCAGTGGTCCCGTTCTGTGAGCTTGTGTGGCCTACCACTTCGCGGCTGAGCCGTTGTTGCTCCTAGACGTTTCCACTTCACAATAACAGCACTTACAGTTGACCGGGGCAGCTCTAGCAGGGCAGTACTTTGATGAACTGACTTCTTGGAAAGGTGGCATCCTATGATGGTGCCACGTTGAAAGTCACTGAGCTCTTCAGTACGGGCCATTCTACTGCCAATGTTTGTCTATGGAGATTGCATGACGGTGTGCTCAATTATATACACCTGTCAGCAACGGGTGTGGCTGAAATAGCCGAATCCACTAATTTGAAGGGGTGTTCACATACTGTTGTAGATATAGTGTATGTGAAATGAGCCCGGGCAAAGTGTGTATGTATTTTCAATCTCCTGACGCATTGCACGTAGCCGAACATACCCAAACATTGTCAACCGAACCACATTTCCTCGCAATCAGCTGGAAGTGCTTGCGTCTTACTACAACAACAACAAAACATCGGCAACGTTCGGTCTGTGGTTCGGATACGCTTGGCCATTGTTTACATATTGTGCAAAGTGTTTACGTTGCATGCGAATTGAGTCAGTATCGAAACTACAAACCGACAGAACCATATACAGACCAGCGTACTGAAAGTCAGGCTAAAAACACTTCCACGTGGACAACAGGTAAAGTAAGTCCAAATGAAGCTTATTCAACATTCTGACCTGTAATGGGACAGTTGGGAAATGTTGAGCCCACATGTTAGAGACGAGAGAGTAATGCAGTCATCGACTCATGAGGTGAGTCCCAAATGGCACCATATTCCCATAGGGCTCTGGTCAAAAGTAGTGCACTATATAGTGAATAGGGGTACCATTTAGGACGCATAGCCTACATGGTGTTAGTAACTCACTTGTAAAGAACACTTGGGACATCAATGGCACAGCGGAAACCTTTGTCAGTCTGTTCTATGGCGTGGCTGTCACAGAACTCCTGTTCTTCCTCAAACTGTTCACTTGCTAATCGAAACAACAAAATGTATTTGTGAGATTGGCAAGAAGATTTTGGCATTCCATTGTAGGTGCAGGGACAAATGAGATAGGAGATAGCTACATTTAGAGGAGACAAGCATCCCCACAACACATTGTGGTGGTCAATTGGTCAGCTATAGCTATCTAGGTCTCAGTAGAATAAAGTCAATGATCTGGTAGTACAGTATTGTAGCTATCTTTCTTATCTAGCTAGCTAGCTATAGTTGGCTGGGGTTGTAAGGAGCTAGCACCACTGAGGTATAATGGCTAGCACTGAGGACCTAGCTACCTGGTGGTCCCACGTAGGAAGAGTCCTCCTCTTCCGCCTCTTCATACTGGTCTTCTTTGATGGTATTTCTTCTGTATATTCTTCCACTTATGTTGATCAATGATGGACGTAAGATTTCCATTGTAGCAGTTACCTTGAATAGTAAATAAAACGATATAAACTGTAGTGAATAGTAGCTGTCAGCTACGTGTAGGCGCTTAGGCTGTTTTGCGACATACGGCAGTTTGAAGTAAAGTGACCAGCTGATTCCGTAGTCGCTGATCTCTAAACAGCAGGGATAGACAGTCAACAAGTTAACGATGCGCCAATATCAACATTTTATTTATATATCGCCTAACCGTAAAGCGGGGTTATTGTTGGGATAGCTAACCAGAAACAGAAACAAAAGTGAGCCTGCTGTCCTCTCCATCACCAGTGGTAGGTTTAGCACTTCAATAATAATCTTATGTCTGATTTATTATGCGGAAAGTTTGCATTAGTATTAAATGCGCTATGCTTCATGTAGCTAGCTACCTTTGTCAGTTTATAATACATAACGTTGTTAGCCTTGTGTTGTTAGCCAACGTTAGCTAGCTAGCCATGCTAATGTATTGCTAAAGATTTGTATAACTTGTTCTATCTGTGCTAATGCTGCACAGCAAGCTACATTTAATTTGAAGAAATATTGCTACTCATTTGGGACTGTATTTATCCGCAATACACGACTCTGAACTTGGTGATCATGATTTGTCGTTATGTTCCTCTTCCTCAGTTGGAATGGCAGCCTCCTCCTCATCCTCCTCTGCCGGAGGGGTTAGTGGGAGCTCCGTGACTGGCTCTGGATTCAGCGCTTCAGAACTCATCCCCCCGCGTAAGGTCCTCTACACTTATCCCAAAGGAGCCGGGGAGATGATGGAAGGTAGGCTTTTATATTGGTTCAGAACGTTGCAAGAGACAGAACGTTGATGAGGATTCTTTGGAATTGTAGAAAACCTTGTCTGTTCTGTACATTCTACCTGCAACATTCTGAACGTGTTCTTGGCTCTGATTACAATAGTATTCTGCTCATATCCCATACACAGTGATGCTGTGTGTTTCAGCTAGATTCATGCTTCTGTCTGTCTGGTTAGCTAATGTACATGTATGTGGTTCTTTAATACAAGCCCCTTCTGTACGTCTGCCTAGCCACACTTCTCTTACAACTATTCTATCTGGCTTCAAGTCAAGTGTAGCTTGTCCCAATTTTACCCAGAAGATAAACAATGTGTCCCTGGAACTTTTTCACTGTTCCCTTAAAAACCTAGCTACCATGCGTCATAGTTGGATCTTCCTCCAGCAGGACGTGCGCTTCTAACAACGACAGGCAATGCTCTGCCCCAACAAGCATTGCCAGTGTGCCCCACTCAATCTGGCTTCAAGTCAAATGTAGTTAGTGATCCTTTGAATCATAGTTGGATCTTCATCCAACAGGACGTGCGTGGGTACCAGCAAGTAGTCAGTGCTCTGCCAATGGGTCAGCCCACAACACCCAGCACCAGTTTGTCACATCACACAAGAGGATCTGTTTGTTTGAACCCAAAGGGCCATCTGGCTCCTTGCCCCTGCTTTGTGCGTACCAAATGACACCCTATTTCCTGCGTTGTGCACTACTTTTGACCAGAGCCTTATGGGCCAAAGTAGTACGCTATGTTGGGATAGGGTGCCCCTCCTTTGTTACCTCATAGACCCCAAATCAAACACGCTGTACTAATTAATGTGTTAGTTTGGATCGTTGTGCTGGAAAGCACTGGGGCGGCAGGTAGCTTAGTGGTTAAGAGCGTTGTGCCAGTAACCGAAAGGTCGCTGGTTCTAATCCCCGAGCCGACTAGGTGAAAAATCTGTTGATGTGCCCTTGAGCAAGGCACTTAACCCTAATTGCTCCTGTAAGTCGCTCTGGATAAGAGCGTCTGCTAAATGACTAAAAATATAAAATGTAAAAATGTGTTCAGAGATCTAAGTGGGACAGCAGTGAAGCTGGTGGCCAGGGTTGGGGTTCTACTCCTCTTTGTTTTGGGGGCCCTGTCCCTAATGGCACCCTGTTCCCTACACCAGGGATCGTCAACTAGATTTCAGACGGGGGACGATTTTTGTTTTTACTTGAGTGGAAGGTCGGGGGGGAGCCTGAATATAATTACAAATCATTTGTAAGACTGCAAATTGACCGCAAGAAGCCCAAACAGATATAATATTTGACTAAAACATTTCAAACCTTGCTTACATTTATACTGTATATGATCAGATGTGTCTCTAATTTATGCATAAGAATACTTTAACAGAACAAAATTCACCTGCAGCTGATTTCCTGGTGTTTTTAGTCTTTTGGCCATCAATGAAAATTCACCAAATAATAAAATCACCTGCGGGCCAAATTTGGTCCGTGGGCCGCCAGTTGGAGAACCTAGCCCCACATAGGGCCCTGATATCATATGGCCATGGTCAACAGTAGTGCCCTATCTAGGAAATAAGGTGCCATTTTGTGTTCTAGTTGATTATCTGGGGTAGTCTTTGTTTCCAGTTTTAAACTTTTCAATCCTAGAAACTGAATGGTGGCACATGTTGGCATTATGTCAGGAGTTAAATCATGTTTTAGCTAACTCCTGTACTTACTCAGTAATTACGCCCGGCGGATTAGGTATTAAATAGTCGGTACCACAATACATTATATAATAGATCTATAGCCTAATAGTTTATAGATCGTGTGTGAGTAAAAAGACACATTTCTGTTCTTCTTCTTTAGCCTATTTAAGGGCTAACTTGTGTTGACTACTACTACAGCATTTTGTAAATGTGATAGTTCATGAAAGCGTAACAGTAGTTGATGTGATATTGAACATGGACTCTGTGTCTTCAGATGGCTCAGACAGATTTCTGTGTGAGTCTGTATTCAGCTACCAGGTGGCATCAACACTGAAACAGGTGAAGCATGGTAAGTCCATCTCTCTTAATTCAATTATTTTATTGCAATTGTCTTTTGAAAAATACCTACGGCTGTGTGTCCCAAATAGCACCCTATTCCCTATATATAGTGAACTACATTCGACCAGCGCCCTATGGGCCTGGTCAAAAGTAGTCCACTGTATAGGGAATAGGGTGCTATTTGGGATGCATTTGTTGTTTAGGGAAATGTACTCTGGTAAGGGATACAAAATACGCAATACTTGATATAACAGCATATTTCACTGATTTTGTTTTTAGATCAACAGGTATCTAGAATGGAGAAACTGGCCAGTTTGGTTGAAGAGCTGGAAGCAGATGAGTGGCGTTACAAACCAATCGAACAGCTTTTGGGATTTACTCCGTCTTAAAGTTTAAATAAAGACCTGCTCAGTAGCCACTAGCTAGTTACCACTGGAGGAACGTATTGGCTGCAGAAGACTACTTTATTTCCAACACATTTGTTTATTGTCATTTATTTGTCATTCTCACAGGGAAGGATGTTCCTGCCTGGCATTCTCTGTTACATTAGAAATTGGCCAATGTTTAGCTCTGGTCCAGGTCGTGGTTAGTGCTAGCACTGGACCAGAGCTGGCCAATGTTTAGCTCTGGTCCAGGTCGTGGTTAGTGCTGGCACTGGACCAGAGCTAGCCAATGTTTAGCTCTGGTCCAGGTCGTGGTTAGTGCTGGCACTGGACCAGAGCTAGCCAATGTTGTGACCTAAAAACCTTTATCACAGCTATTCATTATTCATTGAGTAATTAATCATGCCATAGTGGGAAAATTAATGATTTTAAGATGGAATCATCTTTGTATGTATTAAAATGAAAGCATGACGTACTTACTTTGTACTTGGGTTACCATTTATTAAATATTTAAATTAAAATATACATAATCATTTGTATTGAAGTTATTTACCATTTATAGCCTGTAATGCAATTATTGCAATGGATTATTTATCACCCAGTTGAAAACAATAGAACCAGGCTAATTGTATTACTCCACTGTAAATACCACGGTCAATGGGAATCCAGGGCGACCCAGTAACATCCTGCAGCAACAGCCAAGGGTTGATATTCCACACACACTCTAAAGTGTGAACAGGCTGATGTTCTGAATGACAGTACTAGTATATCAATGGGTCTATGCCCTCACAGCTGCTCTCAATAAGCACACACACACACACACACACACACATACACACATTCACACACACACACATACACACATTCACACACACACACATACACACACACACACACACACACACACACACAATAACATCAGTCAGTCAGTCAGTCAGTCACCAAAAGACAGGGGAAAGAACAAATAGGTTTTGTTAATTAAAATCACCACCATTCTTGGGTCAGTGGCTATCTACACTACCAGGCTGTAGATGTTCTGTCTACACTACCGGGGCTGTAGATGTTCTGTCTACACTACCGGGGCTGTAGATGTTCTGTCTACACTACCGGGGCTGTAGATGTTCTGTCTAGACTACCGGGGCTGTAGATGTTCTGTCTACAGTCCCGGGGCTGTAGATGTTCTGTCTAGACTACCGGGGCTGTAGATGTTCTGTCTAGACTACCAGGCTGTAGATGTTCTGTCTACACTACCGGGGCTGTAGATGTTCTGTCTACACTACCGGGGCTGTAGATGTTCTGTCTAGACTACCGGGGATGTAGATGTTCTGTCTACACTACCGGGGCTGTAGATGTTCTGTCTACACTACCGGGGCTGTAGATGTTCTGTCTAGACTACCGGGGATGTAGATGTTCTGTCTACACTACCGGGGCTGTAGATGTTCTGTCTAGACTACCGGGGCTGTAGATGTTCTGTCTACACTACCGGGGCTGTAGATGTTCTGTCTACACTACCGGGGCTGTAGATGTTCTGTCTACACTACCGGGGCTGTAGATGTTCTGTCTACACTACCGGGGCTGTAGATGTTCTGTCTACACTACCGGGGCTGTAGATGTTCTGTCTACACTACCGGGGCTGTAGATGTTCTGTCTACACTACCGGGGCTGTAGATGTTCTGTCTAGACTACCGGGGCTGTAGATGTTCTGTCTACAGTCGTGGTCAAAAGTTTTGAGAATAACACAAATATAAATTTTCACAAAGTCTGCTGCCTCAGTTTTGATGATGGCAATTTGCATATACTCCAGAATGTCATGAAGAGTGATCAGATGAATTGCAATTAATTGCAAAGTCCCTCTTTGCCATGAAAATGAACTTAATCCCAAAAAAACATTTCCACTGCATTTCAGCCCTGCCACAAAAGGACCAGCTGCCATCATGTCAGTGGTTCTCTCGTTAACACAGGTGAGACTGTTGACGAGGACAAGGCTGTAGATCACTCTGTTATGCTGATTGAGTTAGAAAAGCAGACTGGAAGCTTTAAAAGGAGGAAACACGTGCTGTCATCATTGCTTTGCACAAAAAGGGCTTCACAGGCAACGATATTTCTGCTAGTAAGATTGTGGTCCTCTGTAGCTCAGCTGGTAGAGCACGGCGCTTGTAACGCCAAGGTAGTGGGTTCGATCCCCGGGACCACCCATACACAAAAATGTATGCACGCATGACTGTAAGTCGCTTTTGATAAAAGCGTCTGCTAAATGGCATATTATTATTATTATTGCACCTAAATCAACCATTTATCGGATCATCAAGAACTTCAAGGAGAGAGGTTCAATTGTTGTGTAGAAGGCGTCAGGGCGCCCAAGAAAGTCCAGCAAGCGCCAGGACCGTCTCCTAAAGTTGATTCAGCTGTGGGATCGGGGCACCACCAGTGCAGAGCTTGCTCAGGAATGGCAGCAGGCAGGTGTGAGTGCATCTGCACGCACAGTGAGGCAAAGACTTTTGGAGGATGGCCTGGTGTCAAGAAGGTCAGCAAAGAAGCCACTTCTCTCCAGGAAAAACATCAGGGACAGACTGATATTCTGCAAAAGGTACAGGGATTGGACCGCTGAGGACTGGGGTAAAGTCATTTTCTCTGATGAATCCCCTTTCCGATTGTTTGGGGCATCCGGAAAACACCTTGTCCGGAGAAAACAAGGTGAGCGCTACCATCAGTCCTGTGTCATGCCAACAGTAAAGCATCCTGAGACCATTCATGTGTGGGGTTGCTTCTCAGCCAAGGGAGTGGGCTCACTCACAATTTTGCCTAAGAACACAGCCATGAATAAAGAATGGTACCAACACATCCTCCGAGAGCAACTTCTCTCAACCATCCAAGAACAGTTTGGTGACGACCAATGCCTTTTCCAGCACAGCTATTCTGCACTATAGCCTATTTATTGCCTTACCTCCATAACTTGCTACATTTGCACACACTGTATATATATTTTCTGTTGTATTTCTGACTTTATGTTTTTTTTTACCCCATATGTAACTCTGTGTTGTTGTTGTTTTTGTTGCACTACTTTGCTTTGTCTTGGCCAGGTCGCAGTTGTAAATGAGAACCTGTTCTCAACTGGCTTACCTGGTTAAATAAAGGTGAAATAAAAAAATAAAAAAAATGATGGAGCACCTTGCCATAAGGCAAAGGTGATAACTAAGTGGCTCGGGGAACAAAACATCAACATTTTGGGTCCATGGCCAGGAAACTCCCCAGACCTTAATCCCATTGAGAACTTGTGGTTGATCCTCAAGAGGCGGGTGGACAAACAAAAACCCACAAATTCTAACAAACTCCAAGCATTGAATATGCAAGAATGGGCTGCCATCAGTCAGGATGTGGCCCAGAAGTTAATTGACAGCATGCCAGGGCGGATTGCAGAGGTCTTGAAAAAGAAGGGTCAACACTGCAAATATTGACTCTTTGCATAAACTTCATGTAATTGTCAATAAAAGCCTTTGACACTTATGGAATGCTTGTAATTATACTTCAGTATACCATAGTAACAGCTGACAAAAATATCTCATAACACTGAAGCAGCGAACTTTGTGAAGACCAATACTTGTGTCATTCTCAAAACTTTTGACCACGACTGTAGATTACCAGAGGGGTAGATGTTATGTCTACATTACCAGGGGGGTAGATGTTCTGTCTACATTACCAGGGGTGTAGATGTTCTGTCTAAACTACCATGGCTGTAGTTGTTCTGTCTACATTACCAGGGGTGTAGATGTTCTGTCTACATTACCAGGGGGGTAGATGTTCTGTCTAAACTACCATGGCTGTAGTTGTTCTGTCTACATTACCAGGGGTGTAGATGTTCTGTCTACATTACCAGGGGGGTAGATGTTCTGTCTAAACTACCAGGGCTGTAGTAGTTCTGTCTACATTACCAGGGGTGTAAATGTTCTGTCTACATTACCAGGGGGGTAGATGTTCTGTCTAAACTACCATGGCTGTAGTTGTTCTGTCTACATTACCAGGGGTGTAGATGTTCTGTCTACATTACCAGGGGGGTAGATGTTCTGTCTAAACTACCATGGCTGTAGTTGTTCTGTCTACATTACCAGGGGTGTAGATGTTCTGTCTACATTACCAGGGGGGTAGATGTTCTGTCTAAACTACCAGGGCTGTAGTTGTTCTGTCTACATTACCAGGGGGGTAGATGTTCTGTCTACATTACCAGGGGTGTAGATGTTCTGTCTACATTACCAGGGGGGTAGATGTTCTGTCTACATTACCAGGGGTGTAGATGTTCTGTCTACATTACCAGGGGGGTAGATGTTCTGTCTACATTACCAGGGGGGTAGATGTTCTGTCTAAACTACCATGGCTGTAGTTGTTCTGTCTACATTACCAGGGGGGTAGATGTTCTGTCTACATTACCAGGGGGGTAGATGTTCTGTCTAAACTACCATGGCTGTAGTTGTTCTGTCTACATTACCAGGGGGGTAGATGTTCTGTCTACATTACCAGGGGGTAGATGTTCTGTCTAAACTACCATGGCTGTAGTTGTTCTGTCTACATTACCAGGGGGGTAGATGTTCTGTCTACATTACCAGGGGGGTAGATGTTCTGTCTACACTACCATGGCTGTAGTTGTTCTGTCTACATTACCAGGGCTGTAGTTGTTCTGTCTACATTACCAGGGGGGTAGATGTTCTGTCTACATTACCAGGGGGGTAGATGTTCTGTCTAAACTACCATGGCTGTAGTTGTTCTGTCTACATTACCAGGGGGGTAGATGTTCTGTCTACATTACCAGGGGGGTAGATGTTCTGTCTAAACTACCGTGGCTGTAGTTGTTTAGCTCGGCAGCCTCTTACATCCCTGTGCTATGATCTATTATTAAGGGATATATTATGCATGGATACAGTATATTATGCAGATTTATATTTAAGTGCATTGTGTGCCTGCACTTTATTTTCTTTCAGTTTCTCCTCTTTGCCTTGTCGAGTAGAGTCCAAGGACAGACTATTGTTTACCAGGGATCTGGTCTGTACAGTCCAGGGACAGACTATTGTTTACCAGGGATCTGGTCTGTACAGTCCAGGGACAGACTATTGTTTACCAGGGATCTGGTCTGTACAGTCCAGGGACAGACTATTGTTTACCAGGGATCTGGTCTGTACAGTCCAGGGACAGACTATTGTTTACCAGGGATCTGGTCTGTACAGTCCAGGGACAGACTATTGTTTACCAGGGATCTGGTCAGTACAGTCCAGGGACAGACTATTGTTTACCAGGGATCTGGTCAGTACAGTCCAGGGACAGACTATTGTTTACCAGGGATCTGGTCTGTACAGTCCAGGGACAGACTATTGTTTACCAGGGATCTGGTCTGTACAGTCCAGGGACAGACTATTGTTTACCAGGGATCTGGTCTGTACAGTCCAGGGACAGACTATTGTTTACCAGGGGTCTTGTAAGTACAGTCCAGGGACAGACTATTGTTTACCAGGGATCTGGTCAGTACAGTCCAGGGACAGACTATTGTTTACCAGGGATCTGGTCTGTACAGTCCAGGGACAGACTATTGTTTACCAGGGATCTGGTCAGTACAGTCCAGGGACAGACTATTGTTTACTAGGGGTCTGATCAGAAGGGTGCAACGTTACAGGATATTCAGATAGAAAGGTATTGTCGAACATATATGTTGTCTGTATTGTCCAGTAGAATAGAGAATCTTAAAATGTCAGCTCTATTCTAATGGCGTTTCTATCTGCAATGTTCCTCCACAATGTTTGCCTACTGAGCGTGGCCTTGGCAGAGATCCAGTCTCTTTGACCCTGGTCTTTTTTAATCTAAAGTCAGGAAATGTGCGGTACTTTGTGACTCCACCAATGAATGAATGTTTTCCAGTTGAATGAGCAGTGGGGAAGCTCAGTGGTTGGTTGACTGTACAGAATGTACTGTCCTAGTTAACAGACTGGGTTTTTTCTTCATCTTTTTTTTCATAAAAGGGTGTAACTAACCGAGAGGAACACCTCTGGGTCCTAAAGTTAGTCCAGTTAAAACTTGTTTTTAACCAAGCTCCTGTTTCTTTACACTTTGTGACTCTTTTGTGTAAGTCAGTAGATTTGTATTTTACAAAGTCAATATTGAACATCACAATCATGAAATCATATCATAAAAGTTATTTCAAACAATCAACTTGCCTCTACTGATTTCGGTAGCCTATCTACATGCCTGATCAGATAGAGACAAAGGGTGTTGAAGGTGTAGCCTTCAATCATTTTATGACAGCAGATTGTGTGCCTTGCTGCACGTGTGTTGTCTAGCAGTTCAATCTCCTTGACTAGTACAGTCCGTCCATCTCTCCTCATGTGTTGTTACACTGCATATGTGATAGCTGGCTGCCATCCAAAAACGTTGTTTTTGTCTCTCTCCAGCAGACCACAAAAGCCTGGTAGAGAATGTGTTCTCCAACCAGCAGTAAGGCCTGATACGGAACAGAGTAGTTTACCAGCCAATCACTATATTTTGCCAATTTTTGGAACAATAGAAAGTTACTTTACTGAGCTGATGAAACACAAGTTAAGTTAGTTACTAATCAGTAGGTCTATTTGTCAGTCCAATAGTTTATGATTTTTCATACTTTGTTTTCAAGTAGCATGTATAGTGTAAATGTGGAGGATGTCAGAAGTACTTGAAACATATGACTAAGGCCTAATGGGGTTTAGATGGTAGCCATAGTGGTGCTATGCTTGTTGTAAATTTAATTGCAGTTGTCTTGTTTGATAGAAAGAATTGTGCAGCCATGTTTGTAGACTTGTCAAAAGCTTTTGATACTGTAGACCGATAGGGTTAGGGTTAGGGTTGGGTACTGGTACTGTAGACCGATAGGGTTAGGGTTAGGGTTGGGTACTGGTACTGTAGACCGATAGGGTTAGGGTTAGGGTTGGGTACTGGTACTGTAGACCGATAGGGTTAGGGTTAGGGTTGGGTACTGGTACTGTAGACCGATAGGGTTAGGGTTAGGGTTGGGTACTGGTACTGTAGACCGATAGGGTTAGGGTTGGGTACTGGTACTGTAGACCGATAGGGTTAGGGTTAGGGTTGGGTACTGGTACTGTAGACCGATAGGGTTAGGGTTAGGGTTGGGTACTGATACTGTAGACCGATAGGGTTAGGGTTAGGGTTGGGTACTGGTACTGTAGACCGATAGGGTTAGGGGTTAGGGTTGGGTACTGGTACTGTAGACCGATAGGGTTAGGGTTAGGGTTGGGTACTGGTACTGTAGACCGATAGGGTTAGGGTTAGGGTTGGGTACTGGTACTGTAGACCGATAGGGTTAGGGTTGGGGTTGGGTACTGGTACTGTAGACCGATAGGGTTAGGGTTAGGGTTGGGTACTGATACTGTAGACCGATAGGGTTAGGGTTAGGGTTGGGTACTGGTACTGTAGACCGATAGGGTTAGGGTTAGGGTTGGGTACTGGTACTGTAGACCGATAGGGTTAGGGTTAGGGTTGGGTACTGGTACTGTAGACCGATAGGGTTAGGGTTAGGGTTGGGTACTGGTACTGTAGACCGATAGGGCTAGGGTTGGGTACTGGTACTGTAGACCGATAGGGTTAGGGTTGGGTACTGATACTGTAGACCGATAGGGTTAGGGCTAGGGTTGGGTACTGGTACTGTAGACCGTTAGGGTTAGGGTTGGGTACTGGTACTGTAGACCGATAGGGTTAGGGCTAGGGTTGGGTACTGGTACTGTAGACCGATAGGGTTAGGGCTAGGGTTGGGTACTGGTACTGTAGACCGATAGGGTTAGGGTTAGGGTTGGGTACTGGTACTGTAGACCGATAGGGTTAGGGTTAGGGTTGGGTACTGGTACTGTAGACCGATAGGGTTAGGGCTAGGGTTGGGTACTGGTACTGTAGACCGATAGGGTTAGGGCTAGGGTTGGGTACTGGTACTGTAGACCGATAGGGTTAGGGTTAGGGTTAGGGTTGGGTACTGGTACTGTAGACCGATAGGGTTAGGGTTAGGGTTGGGTACTGGTACTGTAGACCGATAGGGTTAGGGTTAGGGTTGGGTACTGGTACTGTAGACCGATAGGGTTAGGGCTAGGGTTGGGTACTGGTACTGTAGACCGATAGGGTTAGGGCTAGGGTTGGGTACTGGTACTGTAGACCGATAGGGTTAGGGTTAGGGTTGGGTACTGATACTGTAGACCGATAGGGTTAGGGTTAGGGTTGGGTACTGGTACTGTAGACCGATAGGGTTAGGGTTAGGGTTGGGTACTGGTACTGTAGACCGATAGGGTTAGGGTTAGGGTTAGGGTTGGGTACTGGTACTGTAGACCGATAGGGTTAGGGTTAGGGTTGGGTACTGGTACTGTAGACCATGTTATTCTGTTGGATAAGCTGTCCTAGATAGGGTTGGGTACTGATGCTGTAGACCATGTTATTCTGTTGGATAAGCTGTCCTCGATAGGGTTGGGTACTGATGCTTGCCAATGACTTCATAATTATCTCAATGACAGAGCTCAGGCCATCAGGGTACAGTGAGGGGAAAAAAGTATTTGATCCCCTGCTGATTTTGTACGTTTGCCCACTGACAAAGAAATGATCATTCTATAATTTTAATGGTAGGTTTATTTGAACAGTGAGAGACAGAATAACAACAACAAAATCCAGAAAAACGCATGTCAAAATTTTTTGAAATTGATTTGCATTTTAATGAGGGAAATAAGTATTTGACCCCCTCTCAATCAGAAAGATTTCTGGCTCCCAGGTGTCTTTTATACAGGTAACGAGCTGAGATTAGGAGCACACTCTTAAAGGGAGTGCTCCTAATCTCAGCTTGTTACCTGTATAAAAGACACCTGTCCACAGAAGCAATCAATCAATCAGATTCCAAACTCTCCACCATGGCCAAGACCAAAGAGCTCTCCAAGGATGTCAGGGACAAGATTGTAGACCTACACAAGGCTGGAATGGGTTACAAGACCATCGCCAAGCAGCTTGGTGAGAAGGTGACAACAGTTGGTGTGATTATTCGCAAATGGAATAATTCCCTCGGCCTGGGGCTCCATGCAAGATCTCACCTTGTGGAGTTGCAATGATCATGAGAACGGTGAGGAATCAGCCCAGAACTACACGGGAGGATCTTGTCAATGATCTCAAGGCAGCTGGGACCATAGTCACCAAGAAAACAATTGGTAACACACTACGCCATGAAGGACTGAAATCCTGCAGAGCCCGCAAGGTCCCCCTGCTCAAGAAAGCACATATACAGGCCCGTCTGAAGTTTGCCAATGAACATCGTGGTGCTCTGTAGCTCAATTGGTAGAGCATGGCGCTTGTAACGCCAGGGTAGTGGGTTCGATCCCCGGGACCACCCATACGCAAAAATGTATGCACACATGACTGTAAGTCAGGATAAAAGCGTCTGCTAAATGGCATATTATATTATTATTATATAACATCTGAATGATTCAGAGGAGAACTGGGTGAAAGTGTTGTGGTCAGATGAGACCAAAATGGAGCTCTTTGGCATCAACTCAACTCGCCGTGTTTGGAGGTGGAGGAATGCTGCCTAAGACCCCAAGAACACCATCCCCACCGTCAAACATGGAGGTGGAAACATTATGCTTTGGGGGGTTTTTTCTGCTAAGGGGACAGGACAACTTCACCGCATCAAAGGGACGATGGACAGGGCCATGTACCGTCAAATCTTGGGTGAGAACCTCCTTCCCTCAGCCAGGGCATTGAAAATGGTTCGTGGATGGGTATTCCAGCATGACAATGACCCAAAACACACGGCCAAGGCAACAAAGGAGTGGCTCAAGAAGAAGCACATTAAGGTCCTGTAGTGGCCTAGCCAGTCTCCAGACCTTAATCCCATGGAAAATCTGTGGAGGGAGCTGAAGGTCAGAGTTACCAAACGTCAGCCTCGAAACCTTAATGACTTGGAGAAGATCTGCAAAGAGGGGTGGAACAGAATCCCTCCTGAGATGTGTGCAAACCTGGTGGCCAACTACAAGAAACGTCTGACCTCTGTGATTGCCAACAAGGGTTTTGCCACCAAGTACTAAGTCATGTTTTGCAGAGGGGTCAAATACTTATTTCCCTCATTAAAATGCAAATCAATATATAACATTTCTGACATGCGTTGTTATTCTGTCTCTCACTGTTCAAATAAACCTACCATTAAAATTATAGACTGATCATGTCTTTGTCAGTGGGCAAACGTACAAAATCAGCAGGGGATCAAATACTTTTTTCCCTCACTGTAGATGGGGTCAAATCTGAGTTCCTTGAGTTACATACTCAGCCCACTACTGTTTACAATCTATATAAATAACATTGATACTGCTGTAAAAAATATAAAAAATAAATAATATTTGTATGCAGACAATAGCGTTGTATTCCATTGCTCCATCAGTTGGCCAAGCCTTTTCAAATCAGAAATCAGATGTGCTAGCACTGCAGAGTTCACTACTGGATCTGAAGTTAGTGCTAAATGCAAAAGAACTACAAATGCATGCTTTTTTTTCTAGGTCCCATAACCCAGATTATTTTAATGAATTTGTAATGACTAGTGTGAACGGTACACAAATTGAACGAGTTCCTTCCAACAAATATCTTGTTATCTGCCTTGATGACAAACTGTAATTAAAATTATTAAAAAAACATGTCACTGAGCTGGTGAAGAAGTTGATGTTCAAGGTTGGTGTCTTTTACAGACCACCCATACGTAAAAATGTATGCACACATGACTGTAAGTCTCTTTGGAGAAAAGCGTCTGCTAAATGGCTTATTATTATTATTACAAAACATGTCTGACTTGTTAATAGGAAGGAAATTGTCCAGGACACTTTTATGTCTATTTTAGATTCTGGGGATATTATCTATAGGCATTCAGCAGCATAGACTAAACCACTAGATGCTGTTTTCCATTGTGCCCTTAGCTTTATTACTGGTGATGGTTCTAGAACTCACCATGGTGTTTTGTATCAAAAAGTGGGTTGGGCATCTTCCTATGTAAGGAGAGAGCAACATTCTCTTGTGTTTATTTACAAAGTACTCATGCAGAAAAGTCCTATGTATCTATCGTCATTAATTACATTTAGACTTACAAATGACCAAACCCGTTCACAGGCTTGGATAACACTGGAGGCCCCTTCGGTCTCCACACAGTTGGGTAAAGCTGCTTTTAGGGGGGGTTTGCTCCCTTTATGTGGAACAAATCACAGAGCTCTCTGAAATGAGATGTTCTAGTCCCCGTTGGTCAGTTCAGAGTAATTATGTTTTTCTTAACATATTTTGTATATTGTATATATGTTTGATGTATTTATGCAGGGCTCATCTGAAAACGAGACTCTAGTCTCAGTACTATGCAACATGGCAGGTAGCCTAGCGGTTAGAGCGTTGGTCCAGTAACCGAAAGGTCGCTGGTTCAAATACCTGAGCCGACAAGGTGAAAAATCAGTCGATGTGCCCTTGAGCAAGGCACTTAACCCACATTTGCGTCAGGGGTGCTGTACTACTATTGCTGACCCTGTAAAACAACACATTTCACTGCACCTATCATACTACTATGGCTGACCCTGTAAAACAACACATTTCACTGCACCTATCATACATCTCTTGCTGACCCTGTAAAACAACACATTTCACTGCACCTATCATACTACTATGGCTGACCCTGTAAAACAACACATTACACTGCACCTATCATACTACTATGGCTGACCCTGTAAAACAACACATTTCACTGCACCTATCATACTACTATGGCTGACCCTGTAAAACAACACATTACACTGCACCTATCATACTACTATGGCTGACCCTGTAAAACAACACATTTCACTTTTCACTGCACCTAATCCAGTGTGTGTGACAATAAAATAAACACAGAACTATGCAAAATGTGTCCCTGCATCCTCCAAACACAAAACCAACAAATTTGTTTACCTGCATTCAGAACATGCTGTTCAGTACATGAAGATAATGTCCTAACCCAATTACCATACTTCCTGAAACAGTTCCTCACACTCATTAGTCATCATGTTATCCTTTTGTGATAACATCAACAACATGATCTAAACAGATAAGGTATTACAGACAGTTCAGCAATGTGTCTGACTTTTATAATGTGATTTGTTGATAAATTATCAGTATACCTGTAAATGCTCTTCCTTGCGATATAAATGGTAACAGAGAATCTTCTATCCTGTGGGAAGTGGAAGATGCAAAGTTACGATATACAGTATGTACTCTTAACAGCAGCTGAGCATAACATTGTAACATTGCATCATACTTGGAGTACACTGAATAACATAAAGAACTGTTACTATAACCAACTCATGAATTGACATAATATAAAGGCAACATAAAAACATATAAAGTCAAGCTATATTATAACCAGAAGTGTGGATTTGTCTGCGGCTCTTTTGTTTGTCTTTGGATAATAGTTTCTATGCCTATTGCTTGTGCTTTGGAAGGGGGGTGGGGCGACATGGGATGACAAAACAACATTTTCGACAGTTCTTTATTGCAAGTAAAATCATAACCATGCGCCACCAAATTGATTACACTGCTGTTGTAAGTTCTTTTTTTTAGGGTATCAGGTAAAATGCATGTTGTGTCTAGAACTATGTCTAGTGTAGTAAGCAGTGGACTATGCCTACTCAGCTGCTACAATGTAATGCGCTTAGCTTGGATCAGATACATTGTTCCAAATCCATGACGTAATGTTACACTTTTTTCTTTGTCAATATATTGCATCCAATTATTTTGGGAAATTGAACAAGTGTATGGAGTTTTAAGATGTTCGGGCTATGTCCGGGCTAGTACTACGTGCAACAAAGACCGTGGCTGGTGTTTTTCCGAGCGAAAATGACATTTGGGGGTCCCAGCCGCCCTCTTTAATTCCTTCCTTCTACCCCATCTGTACAGCCGCGTGTTACCAGGCAAGATAGAACGTCGATGACGTGCCCCTGCCTCTGATTGGCTGAAAAGTGAGAAATGGGCGTGCTCTCCTCCAGTCTGCAGAAGGGCTATTTAAACGGCTTTGTTGTTGCAGAATATCTGCAGAGCTGAGCAGCTGAGTAACGAGAAGCTACACGTAGAAATACAGTCGGCTCGGATTGACTGGGAAGCCTTTGTCCTCCAATCTCAGCAAAAAATAAATTCACTGACTTTAACTGGATTACAACTGAAAGAACATTTCCACGTTAGCAACATATCTTTGTAAGTATCATTACTGTCACTGGCTATCATGTCAATGTATTGTCTCGAGCGTCAACTTTAAACAGGGAATGAAACGATAACGCTAGCTAGCTAGCCAACTGACTTTTCTCGACTCGATCAACGTTTTCTAGAATAGATAACTAGTTATGTCAGTCACTGAATAGCTAGCTGTATTGTTAAGGTTGTCTGAGATGTAAGGTCTAGCTAGTTACTGTAGCTAGCTAGCTATTCTCTTCATTTCAAATTCAGTGTTCTTATCTTTGCCGTTGTTTCTCAACAGAACCTGATCTATGATCCCTGAGACTTGAAAGTTACAAGAAGTTGAACACTTGACCACTGGAAATCATGCCTGCACTTCCTACAACCATGATGGTCCCTGACATAGACTGCTCCAGCTCACCCCCTTCTCCGATGGACGCCACCGCCAGACGGTCGTCATGGGGGAAACTGGTGCAGAAGTTAACCGACTTCAGTGGAGCCGGCAACACCAGCCGTCACAGCATAGACTCCGACTCAGACAATGGCAGCAGGACTGACCTCTCAGACTCCGGTAAATATTTAACAATAGCTCGACCTAGCCTGGTCCCCGGATCTGTTTGTGCTGTCTTGTTGATGATGGGAGTTGGCAACACAGAAACATACAGATCTGGGACCATGCTACTATTGCTAGTTTGACAACTGTTGACAAGGTCGATCTATCTGATGTTCTGTATGACTAAAACCGTCCTCTATCTTCCAGGGTTTGACTTTCCCTCTATCTCCTCATCTGACGACTTCGGCAACGTGTTATACGATGATCTCCTCTCAATGGAGGAGACCCTTCTGAAAGAACTTGTGGACCTAATTGCCTGTAGTTTAAGGGAAGCCAAAGATGGTGCCCTGAGATGTTCCAAACTACTCATCCCTGAGAAGCTTCTAGAGCACATAGGCCAAGAGCTTCTCCACCTGGCAGCCAGCGAGCCCTGCGGCCTGAGGGGGGCTCTCATAGACCTCTGTGTGGAACAGGGGGAGGTGTGCCAGAGTATGGAACAGATCGCTGTGGACCCATACCTCGTCCCTACCTTCCAGCTCACACTGGTGCTGAGGCTCGATTCTGGAGGACTGTGGCCCAAAATCCAAGGGCTTTTCTCCACAAAGTCTCCATCCAGTCCCGTAAAGAGACAGGCGATTAGACTGAGCACAGGCTTCAGAGTGATCAAGAAGAAACTGTACAGCTCTGAAGAGTTGCTCATCGAAGAGTGCTGAAAGAAACCAAAGAGACTTTCTTTAGATATTTTTCCAATAAACCTTGTTGTACCAAGTGTCCTACCTACAACGCTCATCAGAGCCCTAGTAATCAACATTTGGGATTCTAGTCAAATGTATGATTTTCTAGGACATTTTCTTAACTGTTAAGATTACATTGCTATGTACATTTACATTATTTGCGGATTGGTGTCCCAGTGTAGGGGAGCCACAGTAAATGGTACGGGACTAGTTTATAAGCGAACACCAATTGTGCTTAAGAGAATGGAGCGGGGAGCCCACAGTAAATGGTACGGGACTGGTTTATTGTGCTTAAGAGAATGGAGCTAACTCAAACACTGAAAATGAAGTTTCTGGCACTTTTGCAAATTGTAAACCACTAATATCCATTTTATAAAAGATGGGTGGTTTGGTTTTCCATTTTATTGCTAAAAATGTTTACCTGTTTCTATTGAAACCAGACTATGGCAGCTAGCTGTATGGTAATGTATGGGGCCATTTTGAAACTATTGTGGTTATATATATATATATATTTTTTCTTCATGGCAATTCGTTGTACACCATGGTAAGGGGACCAGATTGACATGTTTGGTCAGAGACCAACGTTACTTACCAGCACTTGCTTCTCCGTCTGTAGCGTCCATTCTGTGAACCACAGGTCAGTTTACTTGATTCTTTATTTCCAGTTTAGACCGGTTTGTCCTCCTGCATACTCATCTGTGCATCATTTTATTTGATATTCAAATATCCACACTGTCTTGATACTTTTCATTTAAGGAACTTCAGATAATAAATTATTTTTTACAAAACTCATTGTCGTTGTTGCTTTGACCAAACCTTTCAGAATGTCTTATGAGTGGGTGTAGTGTATTGTGATACCTAGCGCTGAATGAAACTCCACTGTACCTCATTGAGTCAGTCACTATATGTTGTTGCACACTGCTGGCTGCGTTTCACACAGGCAGCAAAATTCAGATCCCCCCCCACTGATTGGGCTTGACTTTTGACCAATTAGATCAGATCTTTGCCAATAATTGTGCAAAAAGATCCAAATTGGGCTGCCAGTGTATTGTGTAAAAGCAGCCAGAATGGGAAAGGCTTATAATCATTAGATTAATTGTAACACGATTAGTTCTGAAGGGACATGAAGCAACAAAGCTATAGATACTAGGGTTCTTTGCGACACAGGCACAGTTTTTTTCCATTCATTGCAGGGCCTTTGTCTGAGCTCCACCACTTGTTTTTCTGACTGGGTTTTCATGAGTCAGCGCCCTCTAGCGATACAGCAAGTAAACTACAGGTGTTTCCATAAACTGATAAATATATTGCAGTATCCCAAGCAATGGCCTCTGGATATGAGTACACCCTTGACAGATTTCCTTGGAAGACATCTGTTCTATTAGCTTTGTTCCGAACGGGGCAGTGAAGTTCTGAGACAAGTATATAAAGAAGACCGTAGCGTATCAGTGAGATAGTGCCAACTAAAACTGCCAACCAGCCCCAGGGTAGATGTTCATTATTATTATTATTACAGCAGTACGTCTAGTTCCCCACCACTGATTTGCTTGTGGTTTTAAATACATATTGTAATTTTGTCACGTAGCTACTAAAGTCTTGTGGAATGACGCAGTTCCTGAAAACGTGCACAACAGCACATCTCATCGAAAACGTGCACATCTTCGTGTCTTTGCTGCAGCTAGTCACTGTTGTGCAAGCCAATTTTTTGATGAGTAATGCACCGACTTGTCTGGGCCCTTGTCCAACTCTCTCCTCCTCCCTCCTCCCTCACACACACACACACACACACAGGGAGAAAGGAGGACAGATGGGGCACGTAGAATGTTTATTTTCCCTGTTTGAGTAAAAACATAATATGGACAACGTGTCATCGTGAGCAAGACCTACTTTATTAGATAGACGTTGTGTTCTAATGAAGAAGAAATCTTGAATAAAAACATTTTATATTTTAGAATTTCAACAATAAATAAATTACTTTCTCAGTCACTGGTTCACTCATTTTAAATACATAGGTCTGCAAAATCAAAATTGCTCAGTACATGCCTTGATAGGTGTATGTTTACCTTACTGGCTCTGATGGGAGAATATATAAATATAATCCCTGCATAGTAAAAATCATAATCTACATATAAAGTAAAATCAGGAAACTAACTGCCATCAGCTTCAATTGGTCTTCACCGTTCTTCAATGTTTTGACCATATTGAAATAAAATGAATATCTCAGTAGTATCAATTGCTAAAGGAGGACATCTATAATAAACCACTTCTGATCGGAGTATTTCCTGATTTTAAAACCGCCCTTACATAATCTGCCTTGACGTTCGTCCCAAATGGCACCCTATTCCCTATATGGTGCACTACTTTTGACCAGAGCCATATGGATCCTGGTAAAAATAGTGCACTATATAGGAAATAGGGTGCCATTTGGGACGTATCAGGGTAAAAGCAGGTATCCCTAACAGTCAGCTTATAAACAGAGCAGTCACTTCATGACATCACCATGATCAACAAAGAGGGCATTCATTCTTCCTCAACAAGAGTTTAGGTCATTCTCCTCCTCTTCTTCGCCATAGAGGTCTCCAACTCAAGGAGAGAGTCTGTCTGATTTTTGGTGAGCAGTGAAGTCACAGTCCCGAATGTTGAAAAGCGTACATATTTACAGCCGATAAAATAGTTTTTGCGGATTTGGATAATTATCTGAAAGAGAGAGCAAAAACAATTCAGTTTCAATCCACAGATTAAAGATTGAATCATTATAATGAAGTTAAAAGCATTGCTCGTCCTAATATTTATATATTTCTTAATTCCATTCTTTTACTTTTCGATTTGTGTGTATTGTTGTGAATTGTTAGATACTACTGCACTGTTGGAGCTAGGAACACAAGCGTTTCACTACACCCGCAATAACATCTGCTCAATATGTGTGTGTGACCAATAACATTTGATAATAGTAAAAAAAAGGCCAGCTCAGATTTTTACAAAGAGACATCGTGTGGCAACATGTGCACTCTGTTTTTTCTAAGAGTTCAGTGGGACTTTTCCACATTTTGTTACATTACAGCCTTATTCTAAAATTGTGTTTTTCCCCCTCATCAATCTACACACAATACCCCATAATGACAAAGCAAAAACAGGTTTTTAGAAATGTTTGCCAATTTATTAAAATAAAAAATGGAAATATCACATTTACATAAGTATTCAGACCCTTTACTCAGTACTTTGTTGAAGCACCTTTGGCAGCGATTACAGCCTTGATTCTTCTTGGGTATGACGCTACAAGCTTGGCACACCTGTATTTGGGGAGTTTCTCCCCATTCTTCTCTGCAGATCCTCTCAAGCTCTGTCAGGTTGTATGGGGAGCGTCGCTGCACAGCTATTTTCAGGTCTCTCCAGAGATGTTAGATCGGGTTCAAGTCCGGGCTCTGGCTGGGCCACTGAAGGACATTCAGAGACTTGTCCCGAAGCCACTCCTGTGTTGTCTTGGCTTTGTGCTTAGGGTCATTGTCCTGTTGGAAGGTGAACTCTGGAGCTCTGTCAGAGTGACCGTCAGGTTCTTGGTCACCTCCCTGACCAAGGCCCTTCTCCCCCCGATTGCTCAGTTTGGCCGGGCGGCCACCTATAGGAAGAGTCTTGGTGGTTCCAAACTTCTTCCATTTCAGAATGATGGAGGCCACTGTGTCCTTGGGGACCTTCAAATGCTGCAGGAATCTTTTGGTACCCTTCCCCAGATTCCTTCGACCTCATGGCTTGGGTTTTGCGCTGACCTGCACTGTCAACTGTGGGACCTTATATAGACAGGTATGTGCCTTTCCAAATCATGTCCAATCAATTTAATTTACCACAGGTGGACTCCAATCAAGTTGTAGAAACATCTCAAGGATGTTAAATGGAAACAGGATGCATTCTGAGCTCAATTTCGAGTCTCATAGCAAACATTTCTAAAAACCTGTTTTCGCTTTGTCATTATGGGGTATTGTGTGAAGATTGATGAGGAAAAACATTAAATTTAATCCATTTTAGAATAAGGCTGTAACGTAACATGTGGAAAACGTCAAAGGGTCTGAATACTTTCCGAATGCACTGTAGTTCAGCAGGACTTCATAACTTCCATAAACCAATAGGTACACTACAACAATGGAGCCCTATATGGAGACAGAGACTGTGCCTGACTGAGTCCCAAATGGCACCCTATTCCCTACATAGTGCACTGCAGGCCCTGGTCAAAAGTAGTGCACTATATAGGGAATAGGGTGCCATTTGGGTTGCAGCAGTTTTAGTGTTGAGCTCTTACCTATCAGTGTGGCGATCAGCAGCCTTCCTTGATTTAACCTCCTAAGGAAACAGAGATGTCAGACAGCCTGGAGCAGCTCGGTGTCCCCATCTTCTGAGCCCTCTGGTACAACTCATTGTCTCCAAAATACCGAGCTCGATACAGCAGGCCCTCCTCTGGAACACAACAACAAAGTACAATGGCTCAGTCCCAACACTCCATTCTTTTCCAGAAGTGTGCACTCCCTGTCGTGGATTTAACAGCATGTGATTGTCGTAAGCATTGGCTGGAGTGAGTTTCCACTGTTGTTAAATCCATGCAAGAAAGTGTGCAAGTAGTGTACACTTTGGGAGAAGGGAGCAGAATTGTGACGTAGCCTAAGGCAAACAGAATGGCTTTTCCCCGTAGAGCAGACAGACTGGGCCTACTTGGGCATGGCTGAACATTACAATACAAGCTAAATAAGATAAACAGGAAGTACAAGAGAAAGGCCAAAAATAGTCTATCCTAGCCTTTGCATTTTGCCCAGACAACCAATCATGTGAATGATAATGTGTTGTAATGTAAAACTGCTATGTGCCTTCACCTGCCATGTGAAACGGTGGTGGCTGGCACTTTAAATAGGAGGACGGGCTCATAGTAATGTCTGGAACAGAATAAATGGAATGGTACCATTCCTAGGGCCCTAGACAATCCGCAATGTGGAGAATGAGGACGGAATCACGGAATCCTGGCATTAAAATGGAATTCAACAATATTCAAAAAAATGCATTGAACTTATTAGTAGGGAAATCAACCAAATTCATTGAAAATGAAGTTTATCATGAGACCTGAACAAAATGCATCAGTAATTCGTATTTCCTGCTACTTTCTGAAGAGGCAACAAGAATTCCCTGTCTGTGCATGTGTGGTGCGGGCATCTACCACTTTATGTAGCCGTTAGCATTGATGCTAATGAAAAATCTTCTGGATATGGAAAGGCTTTCCCAAAAACCTTCTCAATGAAATGTTAACTACATAGTAGGCTATGCTAACCTGGCAGAACGATACAGTGATTATTGTGGGTAATTGTTTGGTAAACTCTACCATCACATGTGCTACAAAAACACCTCGAAACAGCCTCTTGCTAGGTGTACACTGGAATTAAATGGTAACTACCCCCAAAAACTCCTAATTTATCAGTTTTCCCAGAACCTCAAAAGTGGTCTCCTGGTGTGGTTTAAGTGATGTAGTGGACTTAGAACATTTAGTTGTTTTTATCTATTTTAAAAAGTGTGATTTTGAGAGCGAAACCCTAAAAAAAACTGGGGGGAAATGGAATCCTGGAAAAACAAAATGGAGAAAATTGAATTTGATAAAAAACTGAATCATGCAAAAAAAAACAACCAAATTTTATAGGGCCCTTACATTCCATTCCAGACATTATTATGAGCCGTCCTCCACTTAACAGCCTCCTCTGCATGTGAAGTAGTGCTATTTCTTTGCAGAGGATATCACTTTCTGGTACTGTGTTATCAATCTTACGTAATAGCAAACAGTCGGTCTGTTTGAAACAGCCAGACAAACAGAACACAACCGGTTTAGGTAGGATCAGCAAACCTGAAGCCTCCAAACTAAATCATTAAAACACTCCTCCAGTATACATCCATTTTAAAGTAGCCAGCCACTTGGAATTGACTAATGTGGAGAATATTGATGAATCAATAGAACAACTTCATCATCCAAAGACAGACAAAGGCCAACGAAGAAGAGCTTCTTTGAAAGTGAACCTACTTCTGCTTCCAGCAGCTGGAGTTAGAAGAGTATGATGCCGGCAACATCAGGGTTGTGGGTTCGATTCCCACATGGGCCACATACTGAATAGGTGTCACTGTCAATGCTGACAGTTCTGTAAGCGTTTTTTGGATGGGAGTGTCTGCTAAATGACCATGTTATTCTCATATTATTAATTGAACATACTCTGTTGTTTCTCCTTCCAGCAGTTGTTTCTGAGGTTGGAGATGTAATCATCCTCCACACTCCTCTCCACAGTCTTCAGATTCAGTCCGTTGTACTCCCTGGAGAAGTGGTCTCCCACATAGTACGGCACCCTCAAGGTCTCTGTGTACCTCTTGTGTGTGTGACCAACCGACCTGAATTTGATGGATGGAGAGAGAGAAAGAGAGAGAAAAGAAAGGAGAGAGAACAGGAAGGAGAGAGAACAGTGAGTGAAGCAGCTTCACATGATCAAACCCACCAACACCAATCCCTTTATCGTGGGACATGACAGTGGACTACTCTCTGGAACAATCAGTATAGTCTCCCACACTACCGTAACAGTGGTGATAACACTCAGAGGAGTAGGGTAATGGTGGTGATAACACTCAGAGGAGTAGGGTAATGGTGTGATAACAGACAGAGGAGTAGGGTAATGGTGGTGATAACACTCAGAGGAGTAGGGTAATGGTGTGATAACACTCAGAGGAGTAGGGTAATGGTGTGATAACACTCAGAGGAGTAGGGTAATGGTGTGATAACAGACACAGACAGACAGAGGAGTAGTGTAATGGTGTGATAACACTCAGAGGAGTAGGGTAATGGTGTGATAACACTCAGAGGAGTAGGGTAATGGTGTGATAACAGACAGACAGACAGAGGAGTAGTGTAATGGTGTGATAACACTCAGAGGAGTAGGGTAATGGTGTGATAACACTCAGATGAGTAGGGTAATGGTGTGATAACACTCAGAGGAGTAGGGTAATGGTGGTGATAACAGACAGACAGAGGAGTAGGGTAATGGTGTGATAACAGACATACAGAGGAGTAGGGTAATGGTGGTGATAACACTCAGAGGAGTAGGGTAATGGTGGTGATAACACTCAGAGGAGTAGGGTAATGGTGGTGATAACACTCAGAGGAGTAGGGTAATGGTGTGATAACACTCAGAGGAGTAGGGTAATGGTGTGATAACAGACAGACAGACAGAGGAGTAGGGTAATGGTGGTGATCAGACAGACAGACAGACAGAGGAGTAGGGTAATGGTGTGATAACAGACAGACAGACAGAGGAGTAGGGTAATGGTGGTGATAACACTCAGAGGAGTAGGGTAATGGTGTGATAACACTCAGAGGAGTAGGGTAATAGTGGTGATAACACTCAGAGGAGTAGGGTAATGGTGTGATAACACTCAGAGGAGTAGGGTAATGGTGTGATAACACTCAGAGGAGTAGGGTAATGGTGTGATAACAGACAGACAGACAGACAGAGGAGTAGTGTAATGGTGTGATAACACTCAGAGGAGTAGGGTAATGGTGTGATAACACTCAGAGGAGTAGGGTAATGGTGTGATAACACTCAGAGGAGTAGGGTAATGGTGTGATAACAGACAGACAGACAGAGGAGTAGTGTAATGGTGTGATAACACTCAGAGGAGTAGGGTAATGGTGTGATAACACTCAGAGGAGTAGGGTAATGGTGTGATAACACTCAGATGAGTAGGGTAATGGTGTGATAACAGACAGACAGACAGAGGAGTAGGGTAATGGTGGTGATAACACTCAGAGGAGTAGGGTAATGGTGTGATAACAGACAGACAGACAGAGGAGTAGGGTAATGGTGGTGATAACAGACAGACAGAGGAGTAGGGTAATGGTGGTGATAACAGAGAGGAGTAGGGTAATGGTGGTGATAACAGACAGACAGGGGAGTAGGGTAATGGTGATGATAACAGACAGACAGAGGAGTAGGGTAATGGTGGTGATAAGACAGACAGACAGAGGAGTAGGGTAATGGTGGTGATAACAGACAGACAGAGGAGTAGGGTAATGGTGGTGATATCAGACAGACAGAGGAGTAGGGTAATGGTGGTGATAACAGACAGACAGACAGAGGAGTAGGGTAATGGTGGTGATAACAGACAGAGGAGTAGGGTAATGGTGGTGATATCAGACAGACAGAGGAGTAGGGTAATGGTGGTGATAACAGACAGACAGAGGAGTAGGGTAATGGTGGTGATAACAGACAGACAGAGGAGTAGGGTAATGGTGGTGATATCAGACAGACAGAGGAGTAGGGTAATGGTGTAGATAACAGACAGACAGAGGAGTAGGGTAATGGTGGTGATATCAGACAGACAGAGGAGTAGGGTAATGGTGGTGATAACAGACAGACAGAGGAGTAGGGTAATGGTGGTGATAACAGACAGACAGAGGAGTAGGGTAATGGTGGTGATATCAGACAGACAGAGGAGTAGGGTAATGGTGTGATAACACTCAGAGGAGTAGGGTAATGGTGTGATAACAGACAGACAGACAGAGGAGTAGTGTAATGGTGTGATAACACTCAGAGGAGTAGGGTAATGGTGTGATAACAGACAGACAGACAGAGGAGTAGGGTAATGGTGGTGATAACAGACAGACAGAGGAGTAGGGTAATGGTGGTGATAACAGAGAGGAGTAGGGTAATGGTGGTGATAACAGAGAGGAGTAGGGTAATGGTGGTGATAACAGACAGACAGGGGAGTAGGGTAATGGTGGTGATAAGACAGACAGACAGAGGAGTAGGGTAATGGTGGTGATAACAGACAGACAGAGGAGTAGGGTAATGGTGGTGATATCAGACAGACAGAGGAGTAGGGTAATGGTGGTGATAACAGACAGACAGAGGAGTAGGGTAATGGTGGTGATAACAGACAGACAGAGGAGTAGGGTAATGGTGGTGATATCAGACAGACAGAGGAGTAGGGTAATGGTGTAGATAACAGACAGACAGAGGAGTAGGGTAATGGTGGTGATATCAGACAGACAGAGGAGTAGGGTAATGGTGTTGATAACAGACAGACAGAAGTAGAGGGCTCTGTGTTCCTGCCTGCCTGCCAGCCGACCACCTGCGGTGTCTCTATGAGGATTCAGAGATCAGAGGCCAGACATCTAGTAACCAACACAGTGACTAGAGGGATAGAGAAAGGTTTTCTGAGGGAGCAGTAACACGCTCAGTAAAATATATATTTTGAGTTATAACAAGACGGTATTATCAAGAAAGATACGATTTTGAGTTACAGTGAGGGAAAAAAGTATTTGATCCCCTGCTGATTTTCTACGTTTGCCCACTGACAAAGACATGATCAGTCTATAATTTTAATGGTAGGTTTATTTGAACAGTGAGAGACAGAATAACAACAACAAAATCCAGAAAAACGCATGTCAAAAATGTTATAAATTGATTTGCATTTCAATGAGGGAAATAAGTATTTGACCCCCTCTCAATCAGAAAGATTTCTGGCTCCCAGGTGTCTTTTATACAGGTAACGAGCTGAGATTAGGAGCACACTCTTAAAGGGAGTGCTCCTAATCTCAGCTTGTTACCTGTATAAAAGACACCTGTCCACAGAAGCAATCAATCAATCAGATTCCAAACTCTCCACCATGGCCAAGACCAAAGAGCTCTCCAAGGATGTCAGGGACAAGATTGTAGACCTACACAAGGCTGGAATGGGCTACAATACCATTACCAAGTAGCTTGGTGAGAAGGTGACAACAGTTGGTGCGATTATTCGCAAATGGAAGAAACACAAAATAACTGTCAATCTCCCTCGGCCTGGGGCTCCCTGCAAGATCTCACCTTGTGGAGTTGCAAGGATCATGAGAACGGTGAGGAATCAGCCCAGAACTACACGGGAGGATCTTGTCAATGATTTCAAGGCAGCTGGGACCATAGTCACCAAGAAAACAATTGGTAACACAGTACGCCGTGAAGGACTGAAATCCTGCAGCGCCTGCAAGGTCCCACTGCTCAAGAAAGCACATATACAGGCCCGTCTGAAGTTTGCCATTGAACATCTGAATGAAAGTGTTGTGGTCAGATGAGACCAAAATGGAGCTCTTTGGCATTAACTCAACTCGCCGTGTTTGGAGGAGGAGGAATGCTGCCTATGACCCCAAGAACACCATCCCCACCGTCAAACAAGGAGGTGGAAACATTATGCTTTGGGGGTGTTTTTCTGCTAAGGGGACAGGACAACTTCTCCGCATCAAAAGGGACGATGGACGGGGCCATGTACTGTCAAATCTTGGGTGAGAACCTCCTTCCCTCAGCCAGGGCATTGAAAATGGGTCGTGGATGGGTTTTCCAGCATGACAATGACCCAAAACACACGGCCAAGGCAACAAAGGAGTGGCTCAAGAAGAAGCACATTAAGGTCCTGGAGTGGCCTAGCCAGTCTCCAGACCTTAATCCCATAGAAAATCTGTGGAGGGAGCTGAAGGTTAGAGTTGCCAAACGTCAGCCTCGAAACCTTTAATGACTTGGAGAAGATCTGCAAAGAGGAGTGGAACAAAATCCCTCCTGAGATGTGTGCAAACCTGGTGGCCAACTACAAGAAACGTCTGACCTCTGTGATTGCCAACAAGGGTTTTGCCACCAAGTACTAAGTCATGTTTTGCAGAGGGGTCAAATACTTATTTCCCTCATTAAAATGCAAATCAATTTACAACATTTTTGACAACCATTTTTCTGGATTTTTTTGTTGTCATTCTGTCTCTCACTGTTCAAATAAACCTAACATTAAAATTATAGACTGATCATGTCTTTGTCAGTGGGCAAACGTACAAAATCAACAGGGGATCAAATACTTTTTTCCCCTCACTGTATAACAAGACGGTATTATCAAGAAAGCAAAACACACATCAAGCCACATATGATATTGTAGAAGGTTAAAATGAAATAAGAAAATGTTGCTATTCCTGGCTATGGTGACTTGAAAACTGATAGCCTGCTCTTTAGCAGTAGAACAAGATTAGGATGGTAGGTGTAGAGAGGGCCAGAGTAATACAGGGGTTTACAGTGCTTCATGTAGAACAGTCTGGAAGGCTGCAGTTTGGGCAGCATGCGTATCAAATATAGGCTGCAGTTTGGGCAGCATGCGTATCAACTATAGGCTGCAGTTTGGGCAGCATGCGTATCAACTATAGGCTGCAGTTTGGGCGGCATGCGTATCAACTATAGGCTGCAGTTTGGGCGGCATGCGTATCAACTATAGGCTGCAGTTTGGGCAGCATGCGTATCAACTATAGGCTGCAGTTTGGGCAGCATGCGTATCAACTATAGGCTGCAGTTTGGGCGGCATGCGTATCAACTATAGGCTGCAGTTTGGGCAGCATGCGTATCAACTGTAGGCTGCAGTTTGGGCAGCATGCGTATCAACTATAGGCTGCAGTTTGGGCAGCATGCGTATCAACTATAGGCTGCAGTTTGGGCAGCATGCGTATCAACTATAGGCTGCAGTTTGGGCAGCATGCGTATCAACTATAGGCTGCAGTTTGGGCAGCATGCGTATCAACTATAGGCTGCAGTTTGGGCAGCATGCGTATCAACTATAGGCTGCAGTTTGGGCAGCATGCGTATCAACTATAGGCTGCAGTTTGGGCGGCATGCGTATCAACTATAGGCTGCAGTTTGGGCAGCATGCGTATCAACTATAGGCTGCAGTTTGGGCAGCATGCGTATCAACTATAGGCTGCAGTTTGGGCAGCATGCGTATCAACTATAGGCTGCAGTTTGGGCAGCATGCGTATCAACTATAGGCTGCAGTTTGGGCAGCATGCGTATCAACTATAGGCTGCAGTTTGGGCAGCATGCGTATCAACTATAGGCTGCAGTTTGGGCAGCATGCGTATCAACTATAGGCTACAGCTCGTTGCCTTGTGGCCATAGACATATAATCCATAGAAGGGCTTTGGAACCTATAGCCCTGAGAATTTGACTTTTAAACTCATGGGTACACTGGCAATGGCTGCTAGTCCTGACTTGAATGGGAACTACCATCTATAGATTATATTTCTATGGTTGGCTAATATTATGGGGGGGGGCTATGAAAAAACAAAGCCCTGGGGCCTATGATTTCTTAATCCGGCCCTGGGCCAAGGCATTATTTACTATCTGTTCTAGGTCGAACCCATCAGCCAATACTGGATTGGCAAACCAAATGTCACAACCATCATCACGTCTTAACCATGGACCAAATGTCACAACCATGTCTTAACCATGGACCAACCATCACGTCTTAACCATGGACCAACCATCATCATGTCTTAACCATGGACCAAATGTCCCAACCATCATCATGTCTTAACCATGGACCAAATGTCCCAACCATCATCATGTCTTAACATGGACCTAATGTTCCAACCATCATCATATCTTAACATGGACCTAATGTCCCAACCATCATCATGTCTTAACATGGACCTAATGTCCCAACCATCATCATGTCTTAACATGGACCTAATGTCCCAACCATCATCATGTCTTAACCATGGACCTAATGTCCCAACCATCATCATATCTTACCATGGACCTAATGTCCCAACCATCATCATATCTTAACATGGACCTAATGTCCCAACCATCATCATATCTTAACATGGACCTAATGTCCCAACCATCATCATGTCTTAACCATGGACCTAATGTCCCAGCCATCATCATGTCTTAACCATGGACCTAATGTCCCAACCATCATCATGTCTTAACCATGGACCTAATGTCCCAACCATCATCATATCTTAACATGGACCTAATGTCCCAACCATCATCATGTCTTAACCATGGACCTAATGTCCCAACCATCATCGTGTCTTATCCATGGACCTAATGTCCCAACCATCATCATATCTTAACCATGGACCTAATGTCCCAACCATCATCATATCTTAACATGGACCTAATGTCCCAACCATTAGGCTTGGGCTGTATCCAGATTTTCATATTGTCATACAATCCTTTTCTCATCTGGGGGTTTACGTATTACCGGCATAGCACACAAGGGGACGCTAAATATGCAAGAAAAGCCCATTGGGCCTTAATTAGCATAAATTAGCACAAACTAATAGCGAAATCACATAGACACTGTTAGCTAAATGCTAACAAGCAAAGACAGACAAATCCAGCTCATAAAGTTATACAAGCATAGATAGTAGCTACCGAATGTCATTTTCGGAGAGTGGGACCATTTACAAGCGAAAGTGAACGAGAGAAATTGTGCAAATGAACAAAGTTGTGATGCATGCTTTTCTGAAGGAAGAACAACATGTGTACACGGAGCAGAGGGGAGAAGAACAGAGGAGGAAAGAAACGCTAGTAGGAAGCACAGGGACAAAATGGCCACTGTCCAGAACTCATCCAGAGCTCTCTGACTTCTGGCAGAAAGCCATTATAAGATATCTGATGACAAACATTTAGTAGTGAATTGCGCACAAGTGTAACTTCATCACCTCATGTGCTGCACAACAGAGACTTGCCGATAGTATAGAACGCTATGGACTCACCAGCTCCCACTTTCTCTCATTGTGCTATTTACAAACAAACATGTGACTGGCTCAACTGTTCTGGGGAACTATGGTAAGCTTCATAATGTAAAATAATGTGACAGGTGAAATGAAGAACGCAATCTGCTTTATCCCCCAATGCATTGCACAAGTTGACTGCAGGTATTAACTTAATAGGTAGCTACAAATATTCACATTTATTGAAAAATTACAAATAAATAGTTGACGGTATTGAAAAACCATCCTGTAGCTTTTTCAAATACCCTGGTATACCGCCCAAGCCTACCAACCATCATCATGTCTTAACCATGGACCAACCCTCATCAGGTCTTAACCATGAACCAACCATCATCATGTCCTAACCATGGACCAACCATCATCAGGTCTTAACCATGAACCAACCATCATCATGTCCTAACCATGGACCAACCATCATCATGTCTTAACCATGAACCAACCCTCATCATGTCTTAACCATGGACCGACCCTCATCATGTCTTAACCATGAACCAACCCTCATCATGTCTTAACCATGGACCGACCCTCATCATGTCTTAACCATGAACCAACCCTCATCAGATCTTAACCATGAACCAACCATCATCAGGTCTTAACCATGAACCAACCATCATCATGTCCTAACCATGGACCAACCATCATCATGTCTTAACCATGAACCAACCCTCATCATGTCTTAACCATGGACCAACCATCATCATGTCTTAACCATGGACCAACCCTCATCATGTCTTAACCATGGACCGACCCTCATCATGTCTTAACCATGAACCAACCCTCATCATGTCTTAACCATGGACCGACCCTCATCATGTCTTAACCATGAACCAACCCTCATCAGATCTTAACCATGAACCAACCATCATCAGGTCTTAACCATGAACCAACCCTCATCATGTCTTAACCATGGACCGACCCTCATCATGTCTTAACCATGAACCAACCCTCATCATGTCTTAACCATGGACCGACCATCATCAGGTCTTAACCATGAACCAACCATCATCATGTCCTAACCATGGACCAACCATCATCATGTCTTAACCATGAACCAACCCTCATCATGTCTTAACCATGGACCGACCCTCATCATGTCTTAACCATGAACCAACCCTCATCATGTCTTAACCATGGACCGACCCTCATCATGTCTTAACCATGAACCAACCCTCATCAGATCTTAACCATGAACCAACCATCATCAGGTCTTAACCATGAACCAACCATCATCATGTCCTAACCATGGACCAACCATCATCATGTCTTAACCATGAACCAACCCTCATCATGTCTTAACCATGGACCAACCATCATCATGTCTTAACCATGGACCAACCCTCATCATGTCTTAACCATGGACCGACCCTCATCATGTCTTAACCATGAACCAACCCTCATCATGTCTTAACCATGGACCGACCCTCATCATGTCTTAACCATGAACCAACCCTCATCAGATCTTAACCATGAACCAACCATCATCAGGTCTTAACCATGAACCAACCCTCATCATGTCTTAACCATGGACCGACCCTCATCATGTCTTAACCATGAACCAACCCTCATCATGTCTTAACCATGGACCGACCCTCATCATGTCTTAACCATGAACCAACCCTCATCAGATCTTAACCATGGACCAACCCTCATCATGTCTTAACCATGGACCAACCCTCATCATGTCTTAACCATGGACTGACCCTCATCTGGTCTTAAGCATGGACCGACCCTCATCAGGTCTTAACCATGGACCGACCCTCATCAGGTCTTAACCATGGACCGACCCACATCAGGTCTTAACCATGGACCGACCCTCATCAGGTCTTAACCATGGACCGACCCTCATCAGGTCTTAACCATGGACCGACCCTCATCAGGTCTTAACCATGGACCGACCCTCATCAGGTCTTAACCATGGACCGACCCTCATCAGGTCTTAACCATGGACCGACCCTCATCAGGTCTTAACCATGGACCGACCCTCATCATGTCTTAACCATGGACCGACCCTCATCAGGTCTTAACCATGGACCGACCCTCATCAGGTCTTAACCATGGACCGACCCTCATCAGGTCTTAACCATGGACCAAAGACCCCTTATGACTACTTTCCCCTAAAGTCAATCTATGACCTGTGACCTCCCTAAAGACTACCAGGATGCGTCCCAAATGGCACCCTATTCCCTATTTAGTGTACTACTTTTGACCAGGGCCAATAGGGAATAGTGCACTATATAGGGAATAGGGAGCCATTTGGGACACAGTAGATGACCATCTCTCCACCTCAGTCAAACTAATGCAGCTAGCAACACAAAGAAACTGCTGAAAACCACATTTCCAAACAATTTCCAGAAATAATCATTACTAGAGGATTACCAAATTGTGAAATACTTTGTCATAGCAGGATAAGTGTGCAATTGGGGAATAATCCGTCCCATCAAAGGCAGTTCAGCATTTTGTAATACAAGGAAAGAAGAACCATAAAATGATTGCATTATTTGGGGGGAAGGTGCTTCATAATATATCATAGTCAAATATATGACTATATGAGTTTAAGACAGCACAACTAGGGTTGCAAAATTCCAGTAACTTTTCCAAATATCAAGAAATTCCAGATTTTTCCAGAAATCCTGGTTGGAACATTCCCAGAATCAGGTGAGCAGAAGCATAGGACCTGGCTTCTCCACGAGGTTATGATCCAGGTGTGGGGGGTCAGGGGTCAGACTCACGGCCTGAAGCTGAGGCTGTATGGGGCAGTGGAGACCATCATCTGACTGAGAGCTGACACAACCACCAGGATGACGATGGGCAGCAGCTGGACGAAGAGCGCAAAGCCTCCCTGCAAATCACAAAAACACACAGGTTTGTTAGACACAACAATAACAAACTGATAGGGTAGACTATACAGGTTTGTGTGAGTTAACTGATAACACTGATATATATATATATATATAGATATATATATATATATATATATATATATATATATACACACACTGCTCAAAAAAATAAAGGGAACACTATAACACATCCTAGATCTGAATGAATGAAATAATCTTATTAAATACTTTTTTCTTTACATAGTTGAATGTGCTGACAACAAAATCACACAAAAATTATCAATGGAAATCAAATGTATCAACCCATGGAGGTCTGGATTTGGAGTCACCCTCAAAATTAAAGTGGAAAACCACACTACAGGCTGATCCAACTTTGATGTAATGTCCTTAAAACAAGTCAAAATGAGGCTCAGTAGTGTGTGTGGCCTCCACGTGCCTGTATGACCTCCCTACAACGCCTGGGCATGCTCCTGATGAGGTGGCGGATTGTCTCCTAAGGGATCTCCTCCCAGACCTGGACTAAAGCATCCGCCAACTCCTGGACAGTCTGTGGTGCAACGTGGCGTTGGTGGATGGAGCGAGACATGATGTCCCAGATGTGCCCAATTGGATTCAGGTCTGGGGAACGGGCGGGCCAGTCCATAGCATCAATGCCTTCCTCTTGCAGGAACTGCTGACACACTCCAGCCACATGAGGTCTAGCATTGTCTTGCATTAGGAGGAACCCAGGGCCAACCGCACCAGCATATGGTCTCACAAGGGGTCTGAGGATCTCATCTCGGTACCTAATGGCAGTCAGGCTACCTCTGGCGAGCACATGGAGGGCTGTGCGGCCCCCCAAAGAAATGCCACCCCACACCATGACTGACCCACCGCCAAACCGGTCATGCTGGAGGATGTTGCAGGCAGCAGAATGTTTCCCACGGCGTCTCCAGACTCTGTCACGTCTGTCACGTGCTCAGTGTGAACCTGCTTTCATCTGTGAAGAACACAGGGCGCCAGTGGCGAATTTGCCAATCTTGGTGTTCTCTGGCAAATGCCAAACGTCCTGCACGGTGTTGGGCTGTAAGCACAACCCCCACCTGTGGACGTCGGGCACTCATACCACCCTCATGGAGTCTGTTTCTGACCGTTTGAGCAGACACATGCACATTTGTGGCCTGTTGGAGGTCATTTTGCAGGGCTCTGGCAGTGCTCCTCCTTGCACAAAGGCGGAGGTAGCAGTCCTGCTGCTGCGTTGTTGCCCTCCTACGGCCTCCTCCACGTCTCCTGATGTACTGGCCTGTCTCCTGGTAGCGCCTCCATGCTCTGGACACTACGCTGACAGACACAGCAAACCTTCTTGCCACAGCTCGCATTGATGTGCCATCCTGGATGTGCTGCACTACCTGAGCCACTTGTGTGGGTTGTAGACTCCGTCTCATGCTACCATTCAAAAGTGACCAAAACATCAGCCAGGAAGCATAGGAACTGAGAAGTGGTCTGTGGTCACCACCTGCAGAACCACTCCTTTATTGGGGGTGTCTTGCTAATTGCCTATAATTTCCACCTGTTGTCTATTCCATTTGCACAACAGCATGTGACATTTATTGTCAATCAGTGTTGCTTCCTAAGTGGACAGTTTGATTTCACAGAAGTGTGATTAACTTGGAGTTACATTGTGTTGTTTAAGTGTTCCCTTTATTTTTTTGAGCAGTATATATATATATATATATATATATATATATATATATATATATATATATATATATATACATACATATACATATACATATACATATATACAAAAGCATGTGGACATCCCATCAAATTAGTGGATTCGGCTATTTCAGCCACACCCGTTGCTGACAGGTGTATAAAACCGAGCATGGCATTACTGAAGAGCTCAGTGACTTTCAACATGGCACCATCATAGGATGCCACCTTTCCAACAAGTCAGTTCGTCAAATTTCTAACCTGCTAGAGCTGCCCCGGTCAACTGTAAGTGCTGTTATTGTGAAGTGGAAATGTCTAGGAGCAACAACGGCTCAGCCGCAAAGTGGTAGACCACACAAGCTCACAGAACGGGACCACTGGGTGATGAATCGTCTGTCCTCGGTTGCAACACTCACTACCGTGTTCCAAACTGCCTCTGGAAGAAACGTCAGCACAAGAACTGTTCGTCGGGAGCTTCATGAAATGGGTTTCCATGGCCGAGCAGCAACACATAAGCCTAAGATCACCATGGGCAATGCCAAGCGTCAGCAGGAGTGGTGTAAAACTCGCCGCCATTGGACTCTGGAGAGGTGGAAATGCGTTCTCTGGAGTAATGAATCACGCTTCACCATCTGGCAGTCCGACGGACTAATCTGGTTTTGGTAGATGCCAGGATAACGCTACCTGCCCCAATGCATAGTGCCAACTGTAAAGTTTGGTGGAGGAGGAATAATGGTCTGGGGCTGTTTTTCATGGTTCGGGCTAGGCCCCTTAGTTCAAGTGAAGGGAAATCCTAACGCTACAGCATACAATGACATTCTAGACGATTCTGTGCTTCCGACTTGTGGCAACAGTTTGGGGAAGGCCCTTTCCTGTTTCAGCATGACAATGCCCCTGTGCACAAAGCGAGATCCATACAGAAATGGTTTGTCAAGATCGGTGTGGAAGAACTTGACTGGCCTGCAGAGCCCTGACCTCAACCCCAGCGAACACCTTTGGGATTAATTGGAACGCCGACTGCGAGCCAGGCCTAATCACCCAACATCAGTGCCCAACCTGACTAATACTCTTGTGGCTGAATGGAAGCATTTCCCGCAGCAATGTTCCAACATCTAGTGGAAAGCCTTCCCAGAAGAGTAGAGGCTGTTTTAGCAGCAAAAGGGGGACCAACTCCATATTAATGTCCATGATTTTGGAATGAGATGTTCGATGAGCAGGTGTCCACATACTTCTGGTCATGTTGGTTAACAATACAGTCCCTCCCAAGTAAGCCATTCTCAGTTTTAAGCGCAAAAACGACTCAAGGACTCCCCCTGCTGTACAGCAGGCCAAAGTACATTAGAAAATAATTAAGAAAATGCCCATGCAGCACATTGGATAATTAATTAGTTTTGACTGACTCCCTGAAGATCATGGTAGATAAATTGATCTACTTAATGACCTGAACTGCAAAATGTGCAATCAAGAAACATCCCTGGCGTACCTCTCTCTGTTGTCCCTGCTGTCCTGCTGGCCTCTGATTCCGCCCATTTCTGTATACATGAACGTTGCCTTGAGAAGCAAAACAGACAACCAATAGATAGAGCATTAGCAGTGGAGTTGTCAGTATTTAGCAGTACAATGATACACATTGATGAAGTAAAAGAGATGTAGATGCAATGGTTTCTAATGACTGTGTGTGTGTGTGTCACTCACTTGCTGGAAAACCCCCTCCGAAGAACATATTGAAGAGGTCCTCTGGTGAAATATCAGCCTGGAAGTCTCCGTTGGTCTGGCCCTGTCTTGACGGATGTCTCTTCTCCTCACCACACTGGTCATACTGTCTCCTCTTGTCAGCATTACTCAGGCAGGCATAAGCATTTCCAATAGCTGGGGGGAAAACAAACACCTTTTTTTGTATCTTCAAATGACATTAAATGATATACAATTAATTGGAGCGGTTTCCCAGAGACAGATTAAGCCTAATCCTGGACCAGAAAGCATTCTCCATTGGGATTCTCCATTGAACACGCTTTTTAGTCCAGGATTAGGCTACATCTGTGTCTGGGAAACCGGCCCCTTGACTCTTAAGAAATCGTTATCACGTTCAAATAGGCATAAGAAAATATGTATGGTTTCTGTTTACCTTTAAATGCCTCAGTCGCACCAGGTGCATGGTTTTTGTCGGGATGGAATTTCAACGCTAATTTTCTATATGACTTTTTAAGATCATCTTCAGATGCATCTTTTTTCACTCCAAGAATCTCATAGTAGTCTTTACACTGTTTTATTCTGCAAATAAAGATTTCATCTATAAGACAGAACCATCGAAAACAGTAAATTGTTTCAGGAACATAAGGATATTTTCAAGTCATGGCAAATGTTCTGACAGGGAAGATTAATTGTGGAAAGTGGGAGTTAGACAGATGTTTGATGTTAATGTTTTATAAGCTTTGAAACAGTTTCAATATAACATGCCATTTAGCAGACGCTTTTATCAACAACAACAATTAAGGCAGCCTCCCCGTGTTAAATGCTGAAGACACATTTTGATTGAAGGTACTCAGTTGTGCAACTGACTAAGTATCCTTTTCCTTCCAATTACATTTTATATGATAATAATTGCAGTGATACTAAAATCGCTGCATCCTACTTCTTGACAGCGTCCAGCTGGTCTGAGGTGTAGGATTTGGCTGTCTGGGAGGCTTTCTCTCCTTGGTCCTCCTCCCCAGGTCTTCGCTGCCTTGGTCCAGTGCCATCACTGCTTCGTGACTGGTTGCCATGACCAGGGGTGAAACCATTTTTTGCAATCAAGTCCAGCAGTGCTGGAAATACAGATAGAGTAACATTTAGAGCAACAGAGTATAGTAGTTTCCCCCAGAAACGTCCCCACTGAGCAGGCCCATCGGGGCAAATCTCTGATGACATCTCCCTCTTGTGCAGTCAGAAGCACCTGGAGTGAGTTATTCTGAGTAATAGCGTCAAAGACCGTTAGCTATGTAGCTACACAGTTTGTATTTAGCTAGCAATATGAGATTGGGTGCAACTGAATGCACAGACTACATAGCTAACGTTAGGTATCTAACTAGCTAGCTAATTTACCTAGCAGCATCCAATGAATGCAATGGACTGTGTCTACTTCAACTACTTCCAAATACAACAGTGACAATGCAAAATTGAGGAAGATTAACTGTTTTATATGAAAAATCGACGATAATTAGCTAGCTAGCAGTGAGATGGGTAACGTATTTTTGCAACTATAGCGGGCCCTCAATTTCCCAAGATAAGATAGCCTGGATGCTAGCTGGCATTCATGTCGCTTCTCAAGCGGCGGTCTTTTACCTCTCGCCTTATCCGTCGGAAAAAGTTTCTGTGCCTTTTCTAGAAATCTGACGGCCTTCTCTGCTTGATTGTTTGTTAATGCAGCAGTTGCGATGTCAATGCAACGCTCTGCTTCGTCTCTATTTACTTCCATTGCGGAACGCAGCTTGAGGTAAATAAAAAAAACAATGCTAATAGCCGTTTACGGCGCTTTCTAATGACGTCACGTTTAAAGTCTGGAAGAAGTGGTGGGGTCATGCTGGTGTTGCCCACTAGATAGAGCCAAACCTTCCATAACAAAGCCATCACCTACAGAGAGATGAACCTGGAGAAGAGTCCACTAAGCAAGCTGGTCCTGGGGATCTGTTCACAAACACAAACAGAGCCCACAGAGCCCCAGGACAGCAACACAATTAGACTCAACCAAATCATGAGAAAACAAAAATATAATTACTTGTCACATTGGAAAGAATTAACAAAAAAACAGAGCAAACAAGAATGCTATTTGGCCCTAAACAGAGAGTACACAGTGGCAGAATACCTGACCACTGTGACTGACCCAAAATTAAGGAAAGTTTTGACTATGTACAGACTCAGTGAGCATAGCCTTGCTATTGAGAAAGGCCGCCGTAGGCAGACCTGGCTCTCAAGAGAAGACAGGCTATGTGTACACTGCCCACAAAATGAGGAAACTGAGCTGCACTTCCTAACCTCCTGCCAAATGTATGACCATATTAGTGACACATATCTCCCTCAGATTACACAGACCCACAAAGAATTCGAAAACCAATCCAATTTTGATAAACACCAATATCTATTGGGTGAAATACCACAGTGTGCCATCACAGCAGCAAGATGTGTGACCTGTTGCCACAAGAAAATGGCAACCAGTGAAGAACAAACACCATTGTAAACACAACCCATATTTATGTATTCTTTATTTTTCCTTTTGTACTTTAACTATTTGCACATTGTTACAACACTGTATATAGACATAATATGACATTTGAAATGTCTCTATTCTTTTGGAACGTTTGTGAGTGTAATGTTTACTGTTCATTGTTTATTTCCCTTTTATTTATTATCTACTTCACTTGCTTTGGCAATGTTAACATATGTTTCCCATGACAATAAAGCCCTTTGAATTGAATAGCCCTTATGGGGCCCCATGATGGAGCCAGATGATGTTTTGAGTGGAATCAAATCAAATCGAAGTTTATTGGTCGCGTACACAATTTTATCGCAGGTCCAGCGAAATGCTTCTGTATCTAGTTCCAACAGTGCAGCAATATCTAGCGATACAAATAACACATCATCCAAAAGTACATAAATAAAGAACAAGATATTAAGACATCAGAACAAGCCAAAGGTGGCACCACGTGTTCAAAAGTGTTGTGGCAAAATTCTTAGGTGTCTTTCTGGGGCCTGGAGTTTTTCCTGATCTCATGACCTGGTCTCTCTGCTATCTCCTGTAGTCCACGATCAGCTCCTTCGTTTTGTAGATGTCGAGGGCGAGATTAGCACACTGACCTGTATCTGACCTGAGACAGCACACTGACCTGTATCTTTGTCCAGGGATTCGAACCGGCATCCCTTATTATTACCTTAATAAAATAATAAGGGGTTGCCGGATCGAATCCCGGGTCCGATGAGAAAAGTCTGGTGGGATAGCTAACAGAGACTTGTTATGAAATCCTAGATACCGTTGCCTAACGTTGTGCTGAAACAGGTAGGGATCATCTACCTTAACTTGTCCAATAAGAAACGTGTTTTCCTTTTTCGTTAAAAAAGGTTTTGAAACAGTGCGCACTGATGAATACACGACCCAGTTCTACCCAGTTCACTTACCCTCATCTTTGAAGTGTTGACTGTGCTTTGGCTTATTATCAGTTCTGTTATTATTGGTATTATTATATCATATTTACAACTTCACTTATAGATTAAACAAAGGGTACAATGTATTTTTATTTGATTGGGCATTTGAACAATATATTAATTCAAATCAACGTTGCATTTAAATGCAGGAACATACAGTATCTTCAACACAGCATATTTCCCACCTGTAGAAAATCTTCTATTTACAGTGCATTACAACATTCCTCGCAAAATGTGTCAGACTGTTGCTAAGGCATTTCAAGAATACTGGAAAAAATAACTGCACTGCAAACGGTAGAGCAACAACAATTCATTTAATTATACGTTTAATTGAAAATATCTGAATTTTACTTCAGAATATATTTCATATTTTACATATACCAGAACATAAGAATGATAACGGTTTCGCTTCCCTCAACATGACAGAATGAACAATATTAATTTGGGGATCATTGAATAATACAGTAAGGGAAGTATTTGAATGACTTGTTGTAATAATTTGGAGTTCGGTAAACTCTATGATTAGCTCTCACTAGCATTTCACATTAAAGTAGCCTGTTTCCCAGATCAATGTGTGCTGTATAGCCAACTCCTGCAGTTGTTTTGATATACAGCACAAACCGATCCGGGACTGGGACCAGGCTAACGTTAAAGCACCTTTTTGTTCAAAAGTTCCATGCAGATGCCATGTCCTGTGTCTGTACCTCCTACAGGTTGGCATGTCTATCGGACTCACAAGGCCATTGTCTACTAAAGCCCAGTAAAACAACCAATGGATTCCTCTCTGAAGGAACTGAAATACTTATATCTGCATTGTGGTACGTGTCATTTCTGCCTTTCACTTTTTAACAACAAAACTGAATGGGATGTGAACACAGAAAAGGATCAGGAATGAATGTAAGTAGTCGTAAGGCATTGGGCAGTAGTAGAGTATCCTGGCTCAAATTCTCTTTTTAAAAGGCCCAGTGCAGTCGAAAATGTGATTCCTGTGTTTTACATATTTCCACACTACGAGGTTGGAATAATACTGTGAAATTGAGAAAATTATGATAATTCCCTTTTAGTGTAAGAGCTGTTTGAAAAGAGCCTGAAATGTCAGCCTGTTTTGGGCGAGGGAGTTTTGGCCTTGCATGGTGACATCACCAGGCGGTAAATTAGTTAATATATAAATAAGAAAGAGGGTTCCAAACCCCTCTGCCAACAACAGCTAGTTTTCAGTTCCCCCTCCTTCCCTCCCCAGTCAGACCACTTCCAGACAGTCCTAGCTAAATTCTTGCTTGAGAAATTGCCCTTTGCTACGAAGCTATTTTTTGTTTATTTTTGACCATTTTAATTGAAAACAATCACAGTAAGGTACTTAATTGTTACCCAGAAAATGCTAGATATTGCTATAAAAACAGCTGCATTGGACTTTTAAAATAATTTAAAAAGGTGCTCTAATAATTCTGTCCATTTTAGAAGTCCTGTGCAATTGCCAAAGGAAAAAGTACTAGAAGCAATACTTTTTCATGACATTTTTTTCAAGTAAATGAAAACCACAATGGCAAAAAAAGACAATAAATGCATACAGAACATTTTGTCAAGTTAACATACAAACAGAATCTTTCAAGTTGAATAAAGAGTAACTCCCCTATTGAACAATCTCATCTAAGTCACAATCTGAGCCTCTGTAGATCATCCAAAGGCCCCTGGACCTTATATTGACCAAATAACACCTGAGTCTACTGCATGTGTTACTACTTTACTGAGGAAAACATATCAACAAGATTGCCTCAGTGTCAATGTTATCTTTTGCATGCTTTACGACTGTCTCAGGTAACAACTGACATAATTTAGCTAGTGTCAGGGAAATCAGGGCAGTTGTTTAGGTTATGACAAAGACCACACTTTTAAGCGTTGGCCCAGTAACCGAAAGGTCACTGGTTCAAATCCCAGAGCTGACTAGGTGAAAAATCTGTCGGTGTGCCCTTGAGCAAGGCACTTAACCCTAATTGCTCCTGTAAGTTGCTCTGGATGAGAGCGTCCGCTAAATGTCTAAAATGTTCAATGTTTTAAAATCTTGTACAATCTTATGACCTAAGTAGCTTGCTAAACAGCATTATCCAGCTACAACAGGCTAATAATGGCTCTAAACAGCATTATCCAGCTACAACGGGCTAATAATGGCTCTAAACAGCATTATCCAGCTACAACGGGCTAATAATGGCTCTATGGTATGGCTGCACTAGACATGTCCAATCAATGGCACATTATGGGTACATAGAGGTAACTGCCAAAATAAAAGTAACACCAACATAGTCTTAATAGGGCGTAGGGCCACCACGAGCCAGAACAGCTTCCCCTTGGTATAGATTCTACATAGTCTTAATAGGGCGTAGGGCCACCACGAGCCAGAACAGCTTCCCCTTGGTATAGATTCTACATAGTCTTAATAGGGCGTAGGGCCACCACGAGCCAGAACAGCTTCCCCTTGGTATAGATTCTACATAGTCTTAATAGGGCGTAGGGCCACCACGAGCCAGAACAGCTTCCCCTTGGTATAGATTCTACATAGTCTTAATAGGGCGTAAGGCCACCACGAGCCAGAACAGCTTCCCCTTGGTATAGATTCTACATAGTCTTAATAGGGCGTAGGGCCACCACGAGCCAGAACAGCTTCCCCTTGGTATAGATTCTACAAGTGTCTGGAACTCTGTTGGAGGGATGTGACACCATTATTCCTGGAGAAAAATCCATCATTTGGTGTTTTGTTGGCGAGGTGTAATATGCTGTCTCGGTGCCGCTCCAGAATCTCCCATAAGCGTTCAATTGGGTTGAGGTCTGGTGACTGAGACGGCCATGGCTTATGGTTTACATCGTTTTCATGCTCAGCAAACCATTCAGTGACCACTCGTGCCCTGGGGACGGGTGGCATTGTCATCCTATGGGGGCATAGCCATGGTAGCCAAAATAATGACCTGCCCAGCATTTGACCCTAAGCATAATGGGATGTTAATTGCTTAATTAAACTCAGGAACCACACCTGTGTGGAAGCACCTGCTTTCAATACACTTTTGTATCCCTCATTTACTCAAGTGTAATTATTTTTGGCAGTTAACTTTAGATAGATTTATCATCAAATATTACGAGAAAAATCTACTCACATTGTCATGCTATGGCAGAGATGAAATACAACATATGGTAGTTGGCGAATGTTTGAAACTTAATTTGTATTAACTCCTTATATAACCATGTTATAAGTAAGTTAAATATGATGATACTGCAGGTTCCTCTTCAAGGGTAGACGGGATTCAGAAGTACATTTCATGGCCATAATCCTAACAACTACATTTACATGGACCTTTTACTAGTTTACTTTAATCAACTAATCATTTTTATTGAGTTGTCTTTTTGTCAATTCAATTAAAAAGGGCTGTAGACTACAAATAGCTTGAGAAGGTGCACACAGCCTACGGTATAATGCCCAAGGCATAGGGCAGAGAACTGATTCACAGGGGAAATGCTTCCATTTGGAGAAAATAGGCCTAACTGATGTGAGGCTGGATATGCCTCTATTCATGGCCGGATTACCAACTGGGAAATGAGCTTTAAGACGGCACATTTTTCCTCTCTGCCCCATGGCAAAATGTGTAGAATTGCAGGAAGTTAGCTTTAAAAAAAATGTTTTTGCTCCACCGCCATGAGGGGGCCTCCAAAATATTCTTGCCCAGGGCCCCAAATGTGGTTAGCCGGCCCTGCTTCTTTAAGAAACATTAGCACATTCAAAATTATTATTATATTTTCCAAAAGTAACAATTATTATAACCTGGTTGAAAATGAAGGCATTTTGGGAAGGGGGAGCATGTATTCTCAATTTGTTTTTCTAAAATGTATAAAATATTTAATCTCTTAACAGTTTGTGACAGTACAGTCATATCTGTGCTTTATTCAGTTCCCCTGCAATTCCTCTCAATAAAGTAACAGTCCTTCTGTATACTTTAAACAATTTGCTGTAAACTGTAACCATGTTGAATAAGAACCAAGTCAGCTGAAACCTAATACAGATACTCTATGAAATGGAACATGGTTTTCCACATTTCAGGACTCTATTCCTTATTAATATCCAGTAATCATGAAAGTAATTGTCTACGGTTTCCAGATTTTTATGAAATATGACTTATAATTAATTACAATATGAGTGAAATAGTTTTCCTTCCAAAAAATTGTAATTAAGTATGTTAAAAAGCAGCTTTTCTGTGTTGGAATGGTGTGGGCGTTTACCAGTCATTAAAAATATTAATGTGAGTAGACCACTGATTGGCCAGCACATCATAATCTATGAGCAAGCATTTTTGTTTGAAGTGTTTTTTTTCCTCCAATTTATGCTTTGGCCACAAATACGAGTATAGGACGAGTTCGCAATATTATTTGGGTATGAGTTAACAGAATATGAACTTTTAAAAGTTTGATTTTCACTGGACAGTTACTTTAAAAATAGAAAAGTATCTGTTTTGGTCACATGACCCACATTACATGAAATCTACGGACAAAACTGACAGCTTCACTTCAAGATGGAGATTTAAAAAGGTGTCACAACAACAGTTTAAAATGTCATTTCAGCTTCCGTATTTTTCAAATCTCTCCTTTAATACTTTGACTGCAGTTTAAGAAACTATTGATTGATTGCCTATGCAACATCAAAATGTACCACTGCAGCAGAAAAAAAGCATTCGCAGCTCAGGAATACCTCATCCGGCCTACTGAGGGAGACTTGACCAATGGCAGCATTCAGCTTTGGCAACAGACATATTTGGACCATTTCACACAACAGACTAGTGGCTGCAGCGAAGATGAAATGAAACAGTAAAACATAACAAGGTGATCAAAGTCCCTTTTTCAAAAGCTAACATTCATCTTTAAGAACTCTTTAGGAAATGTATAGCTCACAAAAGGGAGAAGAGTGAAGCCGTGATTGTAGCTACAAGATAGAGAAGTGCCTCTCAAAATTACACTGCAAACTAAACTTTTGTCGGTTTTTTTTATATATATATATATATATATATTTTTTTTTACATTGGTTTTGTTTTGGAGCTTTTTTGAGATTGGGGGAAAACCTCCTAGCCACTCCGGTTGCGGGTGCTTCCGTCCCCAGTGCGCTGGGCCCGGGCCAGGACTATTTCAGGGGACACTCTCTTGCAGTCCTTTGCCAGGCCGAGGAAACACATCAAGTCGATGAAACAGGTGGTCAGGTTCAGCTTACAGCCAAACTCACTTGTTGCGTAATCATAAGGGAAGGTGTGGTGATAGTTATGGAACCCTTCACCTGAAAGTGACAGGAAACCGTCGTTAGGCTAACGGGTGACCATTATTTACACATAATAATATATTCAAGATATCTTGTAAGATGTGAACGCCCACACATGGTTTGAGAAGAGCTACTATACACATATTATTTTCTGTCGAGCACAGAGTTGGGAACTGAAACCTAAAATTCATGGTCCGCATGAACTTGCTCTTCTCTACAATGATTGCATAACCAATCCCCTTTGATCTCTTCCCCAAACAGGTGCAATCAAAGCAAACGGACACCATGTAAAACATATTAAACATGTGCAGCATCACTCAGGAAGGTAATTACAAGCACAGAAGGCAAAGCTTGTTATGTAATGCTACTGTTCTGCCATAACTGTGTAGTATAGAGTCATTTTACGATATAATTAAATGTTATAAAAAGGGGCAACTTAATGACATTTTAAGATCTTTTAAAATGGCAAGAGGTAGGTAACATACCTATGGCACTAAGGGTGACAAACTTGTTCTCTCTGGGGTTGATGTTGGCGTCGTAGGGCCGGTTGCCCCACATGTGGGCAGCACTGTTGACCAGCCAGGTAGCGTTCAGTACCAGGGTGTACCTCAGCAGGCCTGGCACAAAGTAGCCCAGCCACAGGCTCTCTCCCCACAGGCACCAAGGAACAAACATGGGGACTGCGAAACACATCAACAGCACTGACATCTTGTAATACCTGTGGATAAAAAAACAAAAAATAGTACAGAGACATATCCTCCATGACATGTTGTAATACCTGTGGAGAAGACAAGAGAACAGACATATCCTCCATGACATGTTGACATACCTGTGGAGAAGACAAGAGAACAGACATATCCTCCATGATATGTTGACATACCTGTGGAGAAGACAAGAGAACAGACATATCCTCCATGACATGTTGTAATACCTGTGGAGAAGACAAGAGAACAGACATATCCTCCATGACATGTTGTAATACCTGTGGAGAAGACAAGAGAACAGACATATCCTCCATGATATGTTGTAATACCTGTGGAGAAGACAAGAGAACAGACATATCCTCCATGACATGTTGTAATACCTGTGGAGAAGACAAGAGAACAGACATATCCTCCATGACATGTTGTAATACCTGTGGAGAAGACAAGAGAACAGACATATCCTCCATGATATGTTGTCATACCTGTGGAGAAGACAAGAGAACAGACATATCCTCCATGACATGTTGACATACCTGTGGAGAAGACAAGAGAACAGACATATCCTCCATGACATGTTGACATACCTGTGGAGAAGACAAGAGAACAGACATATCCTCCATGACATGTTGTCATACCTGTGGAGAAGACAAGAGAACAGACATATCCTCCATGACATGTTGTAATACCTGTGGAGAAGACAAGAGAACAGACATATCCTCCATGACATGTTGACATACCTGTGGAGAAGACAAGAGAACAGACATATCCTCCATGATATGTTAACATACCTGTGGAGAAGACAAGAGAACAGACATATCCTCCATGACATGTTGACATACCTGTGGAGAAGACAAGAGAACAGACATATCCTCCATGACATGTTGTAATACCTGTGGAGAAGACAAGAGAACAGACATATCCTCCATGACATGTTGTAATACCTGTGGAGAAGACAAGAGAACAGACATATCCTCCATGACATGTTGTAATACCTGTGGAGAAGACAAGAGAACAGACATATCCTCCATGACATGTTGACATACCTGTGGAGAAGACAAGAGAACAGACATATCCTCCATGACATGTTGTAATACCTGTGGAGAAGACAAGAGAACAGACATATCCTCCATGACATGTTGACATACCTGTGGAGAAGACAAGAGAACAGACATATCCTCCATGACATGTTGACATACCTGTGGAGAAGACAAGAGAACAGACATATCCTCCATGATATGTTGATATACCTGTGGAGAAGACAAGAGAACAGACATATCCTCCATGATATGTTGAAATACCCATCATATGGAGGCAGCACAGAAGATAAAGGTCTATTCAAACTGTCAGTTTAATAGATATATCTGTACAGGTCCAAACACAGCAACACGGTCTCGGCTGGCAGGCTCTTCTTTGACAGATTATCACATTATTCAGTTACAAATACATAACATGCCATGAGGTTATGGATGTTTCTGATCTTCATTAAAAAACTAGGAATTACCATTTTTAAGAAGCTTCTCAAACCTTATGAGCCATATTGATGATCTAACAATGACTAAGCTAGGTTTAGTGCCATCACAGATTATGGAGTGAACAGAAACATTTATGGAAGAGAAAATGCAACCAATACTGTATGAATTGATCATCGGGAAGGAATACATACTTCCTCTGGAACATGACAACTTTGTCGGCCTTCAAGTCACTGAGCTCCAGCTTCTTCCCTTTCTCAATGACGTCTGGGTGTTTACGCACCAGGAGCCAACCGATGTGGGAGAAGAAGAACCCTCGGATGGCGTTGTGGGGGTCGGCATCGGTCTCTGAAAACTTGTGGTGAACTCTGTGGTCCCGAGCCCATTCAAAGATGTCATTCTGTAATGGGGACACAAAGACTAAGATTTATACACAGAAATAGAATCCATAGAATGGGCCTCCCCATTCAAGTCAATGATGGCATAATGGGTGGACTGGCAGCCATTTTGAGTGTACCCATGCCTAGGTCGTTAATATACAGCCATTTTGAGTGTACCCATGCCTAGGTCGTTAATATACAGCCATTTTGAGTGTACCCATGCCTAGGTCGTTAATATACAGCCATTTTGAGTGTACCCATGCCTAGGTCGTTAATATACAGCCATTTTGAGTGTACCCATGCCTAGGTCGTTAATATACAGCCATTTTGAGTGTACCCATGCCTAGGTCGTTAATATACAGCCATTTTGAGTGTACCCATGCCTAGGTCGTTAATATACAGCCATTTTGAGTGTACCCATGCCTAGGTCGTTAATATACAGCCATTTTGAGTGTACCCATGCCTAGTTCGTTAATATACAGGTCAAGACAGCGGAATAATTCCATGCGGAGCATTCGAAAAGAAACAAATTGATTTCAGCTAACTACTCAGTAAGCACATAGAATAACTGTTGTACTGTCATTCTGGTCATTTTAAACCATTTTTCAAATGATCTACATCCACTTTATTAGTTGGCGGAACGCCAACTAATAAAGTGGATGTAGATCATTTGAAAAAACGTTTAAAATGACCAGAATGACAGTACAACAGTTATTCTATGTGCTTACTGAGTAGTTAGCTGAAATTAACTACGATTTTGTTTATTTTCCACTTTTTCATGGCGAACTTTCAGTACTGCTAACATTCCCTTCCAGTCATTTTTACTCACTAATCCTGTAGAATCAGCAACGGCGCTAGTCCAATGAATTTGTTTATTTTCAAACGCTTCTGCATGGAATTATTACGTTGGCATAAACTTTGTTATCTTCTAACTAGACCCATGCCAGGAAATAAAAGCAGGAAGTGTCCCCTTCAATCTTTGCTGTGTTGTCAACTCAAATGACATTACAGAAAATACATCCCATTGCATGAGCCATATACAGTGAGGGGGAAAAAAGTATTTGATCCCCTGCTGATTTTGTACGTTTGCCCACTGACAAAGACATGATCAGTCTATAATTTTAATGGTAGGTTTATTTGAACAGTGAGAGACAGAATAACAACAAAAAAATCCAGAAAAACGCATGTCAGAAATGTTATGAATTGATTTGCATTTTAATGAGGGAAATAAGTATTTGACCCCTCTGCAAAACATGACTTAGTACTGGGTGGCAAAACCCTTGTTGGCAATCACAGAGGTCAGACGTTTCTTGTAGTTGGCCACCAGGTTTGCACACATCTCAGGAGGGATTTTGTCCCACTCCTCTTTGCAGATCTACTCCAAGTCATTAAGGTTTTGAGGCTGACGTTTGGCAACTCTAACCTTCAGCTCCCTCCACAGATTTTCTATGGGATTAAGGACTGGAGACTGGCTAGGCCACTCCAGGACCTTCATGTGCTTCTTCTTGAGCCACTCCTTTGTTGCCTTGGCCATGTGTTTTGGGTCATTGTCATGCTGGAATACCCATCCACGACCCATTTTCAATGCCCTGGCTTAGGGAAGGAGGTTCTCACCCAAGATTTGACGGTACATGGCCCTGTCCATCGTCCCTTTGATGCGGTGAAGTTGTCCTGTCCCCTTAGCAGAAAAACACCCCCAAAGCATAATGTTTCCACCTCCATGTTTGACAGTGGGGATGGTGTTCTTGGGGTCATAGGCAGCATTCCTCCTCCTCCAAACACGGCGAGTTGAGTTGATGCCAAAGAGCTCCATTTTGGTCTCATCTGACCACAACACTTTCACCCAGTTCTCTGAATCATTCAGATGTTCATTGGCAAACTTCAGACGGGCATGTATATGTGCTTTTTTGAGCAGGGGGACCTTGCGGGCACTGCAGGATTTCAGTCCTTCACGGCGTAGTGTGCTACCAATTGTTTTCTTGGTGACTATGGTCCCAGCTGCCTTGAGATCCTCCCATGTAGTTCTGGGCTGATTCCTTGCCGTTCTCATGATCATTGCAACTCCACGAGGTGAGATCTTGCATGGAGCCCCAGGCCGAGGGAGATTGACAGTTCTTTTGTGTTTCTTCCATTTGCGAATAATCACACCAACTGTTTTCACCTTCTCACCAAGCTGCTTGGCGATGGTCTTGTAGCCCATTCCAGCCTTGTGTAGGTCTACAATCTTGTCCCTGACATCCTTGGAGAGCTCTTTGGTCTTGGCCATGGTGGAGAGTTTGGAATCTGATTGATTGATTGCTTCTGTGGACAGGTGTCTTTTATACAGGTAACAAGCTGAGATTAGGAGCACACCCTTTAAGAGTGTGCTCCTAATCTCAGCTCGCTACCTGTATAAAAGACACCTGGGAGCCAGAAATCTTTCTGATTGAGAGGGGGTCAAATACATATTTCCCTCATTAAAATGCAAATGAATTTATAACATTTTTGACATGCGTTTTTCTGGATTTTTTTGTTGTTATTCTGTCTCTCACTGTTCAAATAAACCTACCATTAAAATTATAGACTGATCATTTCTTTGTCAGTGGGCAAACGTAGAAAATCAGCAGGGGATCAAATACTTTTTTTCCCCTCACTGTAAGTTAGCATAATTTGAATGAACATTCTACATTACAGCCTGATCTCGCGATAGCTCACATTCTGAGCGCATGCAGCCGTCTGCTTGACCAGGCTAACAGAATGATACTTTGGGGAAAGTTTGTTCATCATATCAAACGAAGACGTTTTGTGTGTATACCGATACTATCTGTCATCTGATGTTTAACCCGGTTAAATAAAAGTGAAGTGGGAAAGACATGTTTTACCTGAAAGGCCATGGAGTTGGCAGTGGCGAGAAAGATTCTGAGAGGTAACGAGGCCTTGTAGGACCTGTGGCTCCATAGCCGGTGAGCCCCAGCAGTCACTCCTAAAGCGCTTATTAAAAAGCAAAACACAGCTGTGTGTGGAGAGAGAGAGAGAGAGAGAGAGAGAGAGAGAGAGCGAGGGAGAGAGACAGAGAGAGAGAGATAGACAGAGAGAGACAGAGAGAGAGACAGAGAGAGGGGGATAGAGGGGGATAGAGGAACAACATCTATTTAATGAACATGCAGAGCATCAGGTGGCAGAGATCAAGAATGGATCCTGTACTCTTTTGTTTTTCCTAAAACATTCATTCATATGTTTGCCATCTAATCAAGTAAAAGGGTATGTTATTCCATAACAGGGTATAAACTAGTGATAGTGAATAATAATAGATTAGTAGGGTCACCTACTATAATGTCTATTTTCCATAGAATCATTCATTTGGGGCTCATCTCCGGGATAGAATAATCAGATTTGGTTAGGACTTTTTCGTGAATGCATAATAACCATTCTTTCTAGAACTTTCTACATGTCTGGTTATTAAGAGTATTACAGTTGCAGAGAAATGACAACCATCCGTATTCACCAGCAGGGGAGAAAGAAAGAGTCAGGGAGCTTTGCGCTACGCAGCACTGAAGCCTGGCGAATCCAGCTGTGCGACCAATCCGATGGGCAAATTAACTACGCCATAAAAAACAATTTCAATGTCAAACCGAGTTCATTTGAAATAACAAGTGGGTTAGGTATATCATACTTACACCAAGCCCAGGTCAAAACATGAGCAGATGGGACGAGGGAGATGCCGTACACGGCTGCAATGTGCAATAAAGTCATCAATGTGATATTTTTCCACACGATTATCATTGGAGGTTTAGGACCTTCTTTCTCCTTGTACGTTTCATCAAACACATCATCCCTTCTTGTCGCCGATTCTGCGAGCACATCACAGTTCCTGTGTCTCCCCGGACCCTCTACCTTCGCGTCAGTCATCCTCATCGTGATTTTGTTGTTGAATGAACTGGCAACGAATGCAGACATTTTTGTTACCTTCAAAATATGTGACAACACAACAGGCATACACAGTAGTGACATGAATGTGAATTAAATGTATTGTTTCTGCAGAAACTGACATGTTTAGCTAATGTCACTCGAAATCGTGGTTAACGTTGCCGGATGATGACAAACCCTGTCTGTTGCTGGATGATGCTGAACACTGGCATCGCGACATCGTGTACGTTAGCTAGCTAATGTTGGATGAAAAGTCCCCCGTATTCCATGAAATAAAAGATCAAACGTACCTTATGAAGGTGACTTCTGTAGATTGATGCGACCAAATATGACAGAATCAAGCTTCAAATGGTGGTATACGGCACTGAATTCAAAATAATATCGGTCACTATGATGATGTGACTTCCACAGTGTTGCTGATGCCGTTCTCCTCACCAGGTGCTCCGGTTTTGGACAAGATATTTGCGAGACTGTAATTGGACAAGCTGGGTTTGACACCACCTTTCTCGCGACATGTCATTGGTTGGCCTTTTATCTCCTGTTCACGTTTTTGTAAGAACTTGTTATAGAATATTTTCATAATTTACATAATCATGTACTACAGTCTGGTTTTCATGTCTAGGACTACGGTACCGTTCTTGGTTATTACACCGTTCCCCCCTCAAAAGGTAAAATATTGGATAGAGAAAGTGTAGGCCTACTTTAGTCACAACTCAATAATACATTTTGGTCAATAATCATCTATTGTGCAGGTTTATACAAATAGTTTATATGTTTGATTGGATTGAATTGGCACTCTAGAAATTGAATGCATTACTGACAATACCAGTAGCCTATACAAAAAACATATTATAAGAACCAAAAGGTTGATTTGGAACATCAGTGACAGAAATAGCCCATTGTAACTCTGTCAGCATAATGGGACTATATTCAGCCATTAGATTTCCTATTTTTAGTCGTTTAGCAGACGCTCTTATCCAGAGCGACTTACAGTTAGTGAGTACATACATTTTTCATACTGGCCCACCCATGGGAATCGAACCCACAACCCTGGCGTTGCAAGCGCCATGCTCTACCAACTGAGCTACAGGAGGCTTAGATAGGAGGTAGGCTACAGTCATTCCAACCCTCTCTCAGCTCCAGCTATGCCAAGTGCCTCCCACACCTATATGATGCATTCCACAGCATGCCTCAGAATGTCACACCACCTTTACAGTGGCTTCAGTGGTGCTTGTTTCAGCGGCTCTTATGTGCTTGATTCGTTCATCCTTTCCTTTTAATATCACTACTTTCATTCAAACACTGAAGAAGGAGAAGAAGAATACTTTGTCCAGTGAGACAGCCCACAGCCACACCCACACACGGTTGTCCTGCAATGATGGGAATGCAGTGAGAGATACTGTATGACAGTGCTTGACTTGAGCGGGAGGTGTGCAGACTCGAGCTCCGTACCGGCACGTTAAATGTTTTGGGAAATGCAAACCAGCTCCTCTATAAAACAAAAGAAGCCTGTCGCCGGCGCAGATTCATACACCGCGGCAAAAAACGTTGTTCAAAGCAGAATGAAGGCGGGATCTGCATTGAAAAGCAATGGATTTGGCCATTCATTTCCTGTTTCCGCTTTGTTCAAATGTATTTGCTGCTAGTCTGTGAAACTGTGCGTGACAGTAGGCTGTACCCGATTGTGCAGATTGAAAATGCGCCAGCCTGAATGGCATGATGCGCTGTTCAAAGTGTCAAATTAGGGTTTGTAGGGTCATGAAAAGTCATGGAAATATGATCAATCACTTAAAAATCGGCCATTATCGGAATGACCCTTCATTGCGTGGCTGTGTGTGCTGCAACTAGTACCCCCCTGTATATATAGCTTCCCTACTGTTATTTTATTTTACTTCTGCTCTTTTTTTCTCAACACTTTTTTGTTGTTGTTTTATTTTACTTTTTTATTAAAAATAAATGCACTGTTGGTTAAGGGCTGTAAGTAAGTATTTCACTGTAATGTCTGCACCTGTTGTATTCGGCGCATATGGCCAATACAATTTGATTTGATTTGATTTGATGTGTACCAAGTGCGAGTGGGCCGTTGCCCGAGGAGAGAGCGCGGCATTTCTGCAGCAGGTATAAAATAATGACAGACAATAGACTAACTACACTGAACAAAAATATAAACGCAACATGCAAATATTTCAAAGATTCTACTGAGTTACAGTTCATATAAGGAAATCAGTCAATTGAAATAAATAAATTAGGCCCTAATCCAGTGGCGACCGTCATTCAGGGCAGGTGGGGCAGAGCCACATTTTAAGCTAAAAAATGAATAACAATAATACATAAATGCAGGTGTTTCAGCCTAGCTCAGTGCTTTCTGTGGTGGTGGGAAAGACAGCGGAAAAAATACAGACCGTAGGTGTTGGTAATGTTCTCTAGTTGCGCCAATGATTAGCTCATTGTTCTGTCACTGGTGGGGACCATATGTCACTGCCAAGTCTAAGGGTAGAGCTCGAAAATTCAAGCCCCTTGGGTGCTGCCATAGTAGAAGTACCCATCCAAGAAGGCTCAAGGTCATTGGCCACAGATAAAATGACATCAAATCACGTTATATCTACAGTAGCTTTGATTGGGCTGATCATGTCAACATCATACTTTCAAAATCTTAGCTAATCTTAGCTAGCAGTCATCATCATGAATCAAGTCGACAATCTACTGGCAAATCCTTTTTAATCCTTATCATATGAAGAGAAATAATGAAGAGAAATTATAGATAAAACGTATCGGTGCTCATCGGCCATTGGACATAAACATTACAGGACAAGTTGGAAATCGCAAATTCAACAATGGAAGGAATCAGTGGCTAACTGCAAGCATTGCAAAGCAATCACCAGCCTGCTATTCAGTGGAGTGGCTGTGTTGTCCCAAATCTGGGATTACGGGTCTCTTTTTCAAGTTTAAAATGATAAACATTCAACATTGGCCATGCTGTCAATGAAGCATGATTTGTGTCGCGCTCAAAACAACTGTTAACTCGGAACAGCAAAAACTTGACTTCGGTGAGTTCAAGACAACTGGGAACTCGTGAAAAAACGAGCTCCGACTGGGAAAATAAATGTTGAATGGTCATCCAACTCGGAATTGTAAATCAGATACTCTGGCCTCTTTCTAGAGCTACGACCTGAAGATCAATGACGTCATCATGATTCGACCTTGTTTTTTTCAGAGTTCCCAGTTGTCTTGAAAGCACCATAAATCCAGAGAATGCCAGACTTTGATGACAAAATCTGCCCACGAAGGACCGTCGCGCCACCTTCATGTTCAAGTGAGCACAGCACAACAAGGTGAGTCCAAAAATGTATTGTATGCTGCTGCATAAATGATGTAATATGCCAGGGAGATATGTATACTGCAGCTAAGAAAGTAATACTAAGTGTATGTTGTGTATTAAGCCCATGTGCCTCACCCTAATAATTTGGTCTATTTTCGCCTCTTAATTTCGCCTACTGTTCTGACTTGGTGGTGCACATGTAGCCTATAGCCTGTTTTAGAGAAATGTAATCATCGAATATTGTAAGAGCTTTCATTGTCTGCTTATATGCCCCCTTTATTTATCCTACGGTTCTGACTTGGTGTACAGGGAGAACACTGTAAGAACGGCCCATGTTCTGAATTCTGTCGCTGTACATTTCAAAAGTGCTGAACAAATAGTTATATTGACTATGTCCGTCCCAGCTCGCTCATTAATGTCTTAATCGAAATTACGGATTGCCTCTTATCCGCTTGTCGTCCCCTTATGCCATAGTTTGGACATCTCAATTGTCAGTAGAAACCACATTTGTTTAAGCAAGTCAGCCATATCAGCTATGTATTTTTTTAAAGGCAGTGAATGAGGCTGAGTAAACTGTTTCGCTGCCAGACAAGGCTCCGCTGATAGCCAGGTGTAGCAGTGGCAAGATGTTGGGACTGCTGTTGGGACTCTGCTGTTGGGACAGCTTTATGTAGGCCCTAACAGTTTGTGGGCACCGTTTGTCACGTTATAGTGCAGTTAATGCATTGTTTAGTGTTGTGTTGTGGTGGCTCTGCTGGCATGCCTCCCACATTTTAGTTTTTGTTTGCCCCACGGCAGGTTTGGGCGGCAGGTAGCTTAGTGGTTAAGAGTGTTGTGCCAGTAACCGAAAGGTTGCTGGTTCTAATCCCCAAGCCGACTATGTTGATGTGCCCTTGAGCAAGGCACTTAACCCTAATTGCTCTGGATAAGAGCATCTGCTAAATGACTAAAATGTAAGATTTACATGCTAAAATCGCCACTGCCCTAATCTATGGATTTCACATGACTGGGAATACAGATGTGCATCTGTTGGTCACAGATACTGCCTGGATCTGACTGAAAACCAGTCCGTATCTGGCAGGGGCACAACTTTCATTGGGGATGAGGACATGTCCCCACCACATTCTGAAATTGCATTTTTGTCCCCCCCCAGTTCTCACTGGAATGTGATACAAAACGAACATGCGGACGCCTCCAAGCGGTCGGGTAGGCTGTTTCTAAAACCAAAGTTGCGCCCCCTGTGCTATTTACAAACACGTGACTGACGCAACTGTTCTGGGGACATACGCTAAGCTACATAATGTACACTGAACAAAAATATAAACGCAACAGTATCAAAGATTTTACTGAGTTACAGTTCGTATAGGGAAATCATTCAATTGAAATAAATTCATTAGGCCCTAATCTATAGATTTCACATGACTGGGAATACAGATATGCATTTTACAGGAATTATGTACAGATCCTTGCGACATGGGGCTGTGCATTATCATGCTGAAACATGAGGTGATGGCGGCGAATGAATGGCATGACAATGGACCTCAGGATCGCGTCACGTTATCTCTGTGCTTTCAAATTGCCATTGATAAAAAGCAATTGTGTTCGTTGTCTGTAGCTTATGCCTGCCCATACCATAACCCCACCGCCACCATGGGGCACTCTGTTCACAACGTTGACATCAGCAAACCACTCGCCCACACGACGCCATACACGTGGTCTGCCATCTGCCCGGTACAGTTGAAACCGGGATTCATCCATGAAAAGCACACTTCTCCAGCGTGCCAGTGGCCATCAAAGGTGAGCATTTGCCCATTGAAGACGATTACGACGCCAAACTGCAGTCAGGTCAAGACCCAGGTGAGGACGACGAGCATGCAGATGAGCGTCCCTGAGACGGTTTTGCAAACCCACAGTTTCATCAACTGCCCAGGTGGCTGGTCCCATACGATCCCACGATCCCGCAGGTGAAGAAGCCGGATGTGGAGGTCCTGGGCTGGCGTGGTTACACGTGGTCTGACGTTGTGAGGCCGGTTGGATGTACTGCCAAATTCTCTAAAACAACATTGGAGGCAGCTTATGGTAGAGAAATGAACACTAAATTATCTGGCAACAGCTCTGGTGGACATTCCTGCAGTCAGCATGCCAATTGCACACTCCCTCAAAACTTGAGACATCTGTGGCATTGTGTTGTGTGACAAAACTGCACATTTTAGAGTGGCCTTTTATTGTCCCCAGCACAAGGTGCACCTGTGTAATGATCATGTGGTTTAATCAGCTTCTTGATATGCCACACCTGTCATGTGGATAGATTATCTTGGCAATGGAGAAATGCTCACTAACAGGGATGTAAACAAATTTGTACACAAAATTAGAGAGAAATAAGCTTTTTGTGCATATTGAACATTTCTGGGATCTGTTATTTCAATGTTGCATTTATATTTTTGTTCAGTGTTACACGTTGTTTTGAATTGGCTATCTCGCTAGTTAATTATAACTAAGCTTTAATGTCATTGTCACCTTTCCACCTGCACTAGCCTGAATACATCTGCACCGTTGGAAAGCTGGGATTCCCCTTTATTAAACCGTAGCCGCAACAACAACAATTCTAAGAATAGCTTAATTGACAAATAACTGGCTGTGCATCACAGGAGGTTGGTGGCACCCTAAATGGGGAGTACGGGCTCGTGGTAATGACTGGAGTGGAATCGGTGGAATGGTATCAAATACATGGTTTCCAGGTGCCATTCCATTTGCTCTGTTCCGGTCGTTATTATGAGCCTCCTGTGCTTTGCATAGATCTATCTTGAAATATGAATATTTGAGCCTTATATATAAACAGTTAAGCCGTGTTCACATTGGCAGTTTGAAGTGACTCAAATCCTATTTATTTGCATAATCTTAGCTTGCTACATAACGTCTGAGTGATAGGAAGCACAAGAACCACCACCAATCAGCCTACATCACTGCACACTCACCCGTCGTTACTATGACAACTAGGGTAGCCTTGTCTGCAAATGACTGCTGTCTGAACACACACAAATCCGATTTGGTCACGCTGTTTGGACAGTCAGTAGTCCAAAACGGATTTGAGCATTAAGGCCTGCAGGAACAAGGCTTTAGATACCATGCTTTGAAGTAGCCTACCATTTCCATTTGATCCCTGATTCATTGAATGAGGGAATAATTTTGTAAAAACAGACGTATTTGGTTGTAATGTTGCAATATTTTATATCAAGGGTGGCAACCATCCTCCAGGATTGCTACTGGGTGTGCAGGCTTTTGTTCAAGCCCTGGTCTAACCACATTGTAGCCTAAACATCAGCTGCTCAACAGGACCTTGATAAGCAGACTTGGGTGTTTCAGGGCTGGATCAAAAGCAAAGCGTGCACACCCAGGAGCTCTCCAGATGGCCGGTTGACCACAACACAACATGGATGGACATCATGAAAATGATCGGAGAGGTTGAGAGTAGAAGAAGTTCAGGAGAAAGAACAAACATAATGTAATTACTGTAAAATTGACTGTGTCCATAAATATAAATCAATAAATAACATGCCATTTAGCAGAGGCTTTTATCCAAAGCGACTTACAGTCATGCGTGCATACATTTTTGTGTATGGGTGGTCCCGGGGATCGAACCCACTACCCTGGCGTTACAAGCGCCGTGCTCTACCAGCTGAGCTACAGAGGATAGTGGGTATGGGCTGGAAGTAGAGGCCTAGGCGTTGTTGTTCACTAGGTTACTCCAAGTAGGGAAAGGGTGGCGGGGTTGGAAAGTAATAAAGGGGAATATATACAAATGTTTAAAGGATATGTGTATGTATGTATGTGTGTGTGTGTGTGTGTGTATGTATGTATATATATATATATATATATATATATATATATATATAAACATGGGGGATTGGAAGTGATGCAGACAATTACATTGATGGAAGTTACAATCTATCTGCAATATTAAGCTGATCTACCCCCCACCCAAAAAGAAAAAAAAAACATCAGACACCGCAGTCTTCCAGTGTCAATAATGGTTACTATTTAATATAGCCTATAATAATAGTCATGGAAATGTGGTTAAGTCATGGAGAAGTCATGGAAAACGTGTATGAACCTTTAACAGTGAATAATCAGAGGTCTCTAAAGCATAATGTCATTTGGGAATTACAGATCCTGCCCTTCTTTCATCCCAGGTCAAACACTGGAGTAGGCATTTTACTAACCAGATCCATGGCTGTGCTATCTTAGTCTTTGAGTCCACAGCTCTCAGTGAATTGCAAGTGAAGTGTTCCCTAAAATTCAAAGCTGGCTAGAGCTCTAGGAATCATGTGTGGGTAGGACTATGAATGGCGCTATATATATCTGCTTCCCAAATGGCACCCTATTCCCTATATAGTGCTCAACTTTTGACCAGAGCCCTCTATTCAAAAGTAGTGCACTATATAGGGAATATGGTGCCATTTGGGATATAGCCATATGACTCTGACACACCCACCAACATGATAAGACGTGTGCATTTCCCATTGGTGACTGTAGGATACTTATATATATGCATTGTGTTTGATGGAGGTTATGGTTACATCACCTTGTCAAGAAGAGGTTACTCTAGGTCATGAAGGCACTGAGGCGGTTCACCTGGTAAAATCACCCGTACAACAGCTTACAACGTCTGATTCAACACAACCAATCAGCAACAGTTCTTCTTCAACATGTGTTCCCCTCTGACCAATCCTACGACATGCCTGCAAAGTGAGTGAAAACCTTAGCAAGGCATCACGTCTGAAGTAAAACATATATATATTTTTTTATCCAGACCTATAATTTACGGTCAGTCCTATCTGAGATCCTTGGGACGTCCCTAACCATTTTAAATTTCAACTTCAATCGGGACGTCCCAAGGATACCAGATAGCACGGACATATAATTTACATTCCCTATGGATGATAGTTGCACAGATAGAACAATGAGCCAGAAATTCCACCGGATGTATAAATGTGAAGCATCCGGTTGGCGTTTCCACTCACTACCAAATATGGTGATGAGAGGAAGCCCAATGGCCGGCTGAGGGACAAGATGGAGCGAGATGGATTTTGGCCGACATTCTGCCAATTCTCTCACCGATGAAACATTTTATCTCCATACGGTTTTCTGTTTCCAGAACTAGAATCTGTAACAAACAAAGTAGATGTTTTGTAAACTTTACCCTTTGCCAAATTTTCAAAAAAATTGCGTTGTTTAGGAGTGCAATGGTGAATTGAGTTATTGAATATATATCAATAGAATCTCACTAGCTCGTGCTTGGCTCCGCTCACCTCCTTGCTTCTTCTGCCCACTATGATTCATTTGCTCCCATTGGAAACGACAGGCTCTGGTCTATCTTGGGTTAGTTATAAAAATCTTTGATAGTGGGGTGACGCAATCCTACTTTAAAACCTCCAGTTTTGTTGTATGGGTATGGCAGAGTTTTGGCGCCACCTACTTGGCAAGACGTAACATGAAAAGACAGAATAACGTCACTGTCTCGTAATTATAGGGCAGCCAATATAGTTTTCTCTATCTTCCTTTGCTGAAGAATCACCCTCACACAATCATAAATCCCTTTATACACTTTCTGCACTAAACATTTACACTTGCTTATACAAGTCTGAATTCAATGTTTTATAAAAAATAAATAAAAAATACAGCAAAGGATGACAATGTAAGCAACAATGGATTGTATAAATATTTGTGCAACAAATAATGTGCACTGGTTGAGGCACTTCAATGCCTTCTGCTGCCATATGATGTATTCTTCTGGCTCTCTCTGGACAACCTGTTTGACTGACTGACAGCTCTTCAACCAACCTATAGTACAGAATAAAACGAATACAATAATAATAATAATAATAAGCCATTTAGCAGACGCTTTTATCCAAAGCGACTTACAGTCATGTGCGCATACATTTTTACGTATGGGTGGTCCCGGGGATCGAACCCACTACCCTGGCATTATAAGCGCCATGCTCTACCAATTGAGCTACAGAGGACCACAACAGGGTGTAACATACCACATCAGATAGTTTATTACATGACCAGAAGTATGTGGACACCTGCTTGTCGAACATCTCATTCCAAAATCATGGGCATTAACATGGAGTTGGTCCCCCCTTTGCTGCTATAACAGCCTCCACTCTTCTGGGAAGGCTTTCCACTAGATGTTGGAACATCGCTGCAGGGACTTGCTTCCATTCAGCCACAAGAGCATTAGTGAGGTCGGCACTGATGTTGGGCAATTAGGCCTGGCTCGCAGTCGGCGTTCCAATTCATCCCAAAGGTGTTCGATGGGGTTGAGGTCAGGGCTCTGTGCAGGCCAGTCAAGTTCTTCCACACCGATCTCGACAAACCATTTCTGTATGGACCTCGCTTTGTGCACGGGGGCATTGTCATCATGCTGAAACAGGAAAGGGCCTTTCCCAAACTGTTGACACAAAGTTGGAAGCACAGAATCGTCTATAATGTCATTGTATGCTGTAGCGTTGAGATTTCCCTTCACTGGAACTAAGGGGCCTAGCCTGAACCATGAAAAACAGCCCCAGACCATTATTCCTCCTCCAACAAACTTTACAGTTGGCACTATGCATTCGGGCAGGTCGCGTTCTCCTGGCATCCGCCAAACCCAGATTCGTCCGTCGGACTGCCAGATGGTGAAGCCTGATTCATCACTCCAGAGAACGCGTTTCCACTGCTCCAGAGTCCAATTGTGGCGAGCTTTACACCACTCCAGCTGACGCTTGGCATTGCGCATGGTGATCTTAGGCTTGTGTGCGGCTGCTCGGCCAGGGAAACCCATTTCATGAAGCTCCCAACGAACAGTTAACGTGCTTAAGTTGCTTCCAGAAGCAGTTTGGAACTCGGTAGTGAGTGTTGCAACCGAGGACAGACGATTTTTGTGCGCTACACGCTTCAGCACTCGGTGGTCCCGTTCTGTGAACTTGTGTAGCCTACCACTTCACGGCTGAGCCGTTGTTGCGCCTAGACATTTCCACTTCACAATAACAGCACTTACAGTTGACTGGGGCAGCTCTAGCAGGGCAGAAATTAGACAAACTGACTTGTTGGAAAGGTGGCATCCTATGACGGTGCCACCTTGAAAGTCACTGAGCTCTTCAGTAAGGCCATTCTACTGCCAATGTTTGTCTATGGAGTCTGCATGGCTGTGTGCTCGATTTTATACACCTGTCAGCAACGGGTGTGGCCGAAATAGCCGAATCCACTAATTTGAAGGGGTGTCCACTTACTTTTGTATGTACATTTGAAGTCGGAAGTTCACATACACTTAGGTTGGAGTCATTAAAACTCGTTTTTCAACCACTCCACAAATGTATTGTTAACAAACTATAGTTTTGGCAAGTCAGTTAGGACATCTACTTTGTGCATGACACAAGTCATTTTTCCAACAATTGTTTACAGACAGATTATTTCACTTATAATTCACTGTATCACAATTCCAGTGGGTCAGAAGTTTACATACACTAAGTTGACTGTGCCTTTAAACAGCTTGGAAAATTCCAGAAAATGATGTAATGGCTTTAGAAGCTTCTGATAGGCTAATTGACATCATTTGAGTCAATTTTGAGGTGTACCTGTGGATGTATTTCAAGGCCTACCTTCAAACTCTTTGCTTGACATCATGGGAAAATCCCCCAAAAATATGGTAGACCTCCACAAGTCTGGTTCATCCTTGGGAGCAATTTCCAAACGCCTGAAGGTACCACGTTCATCTGTACAAACAATAGTACGCAAGTATAAACACCATGGGACCACGCAGCCATCATACCGCTCAGGAAGGAGACGCGTTCTGTCTCCTAGAGTTGAACGCACTTTGGTGCGGAAAGTGCAAATCAATCCCAGAACAACAGCAAAGGACCTTGTGAAGATGCTGGAGGAAACAGGTACAAAAGTATCGATATCCACAGTAAAACTAGTCCTATATCGACATAACCTGAAAGGCCACTCAGCAAGGACGAAGCCACTGCTCCAAAACCATCATAAAAAAGCCAGACTACGGTTTGCAACTGCACATGGGGACAAAAATCTTACTTTTTTGAGAAATGTCCTCTGGTCTGATGAAACAAAAATATAACTATTTGGCCATAATGACCATTGTTATGTTTGGAGGAAAAAGGGGGTACTTGCAAGCCGAAGAACACCATCCCAACCGTGAAGCACAGGGGTGGTAGCATCATGCTGTGGGGGTGCTTTGCTGCAGGAGGGACTGGTGCACTTCACAAAATAGATGGCATCATGAGGAAGGAAAATTTTGTGGAGATATTGAAGCAACATCTCAAGACATCAGTCAGGAAGTTAAAGCTTGGTCGCAAATGGGTCTTCCAAATGGACAATGACCCCAAGCATACTTCCAAAGTTGTGGCAAAATGGCTTAAGGACAACAAAGTCAAGGTATTGGAGTGGCCATCACAAAGCCCTGACCTCAATCCTATAGAACATTTGTGGGCAGAACTGAAAAGGTGTGTGCGAGCAAGGAGGCCTACAAATCTGACTCCGTTACACCAGCTCTGTCAGGAGGAATGGGCCAAAATTCACCCAACTTATTGTGGGAAGCTTGTGGAAGGCTACCCGAATCGTTTGACCCAAGTTAAACCATTTAAAGGCAATGCTACCTAATACTAATTGAGTGTATGTAAACTTCTCACCCACTGGGAATGTGATGAAATAAATAAAAGCTGAAATAAATAATTCTCTCTACTATTATTCTGACATTTCACATTCTTAAAATAAAGTTGTGATCCTAACTGACCTAAGACAGGGAATATTTACTAGGATTAAATGTCAGGAATAGTGAAAACTGAGTTTAAATGTATTTGGCGAAGGTGTGTGTCACGAATACCGCCGAGGCTGCTCCTCCTCCTTGTTCGGGCAGGCTTCGGCGTTCGTCGTCCCCGGAGTACTAGCTGCCACCGTTTGATGTTTTCGATGTTTGTTTTGTCATGTCTAGTTTAGTGCACCTGTTTCGTATTCTGTCATGATTATGTCACCTAGAAGTTTCCCTGTGTTATGTTTTGTAGTCGTGTGTTGATAGGTTCGGTGCCTTGGCTTTGTATAGTATTTTACGCACTACGCGTATTTCTACTCTCGTTGTTGCATTACGCACTGCGCGTGTTTTGTTCGCCTCCAGTGTTTGAGGCCGTTTATTTTGTGTCTATTTACAAGTATTAGTAAAGTCGTCTTGACATCCTCTGTAATCCTGCGATTGACTCAACCACCGCATCCACATCAGCACATATCTGACAGTGTGTGTAAACTTCCGACTTCAACTGTATAGTGTATATTACAAAGCAAGATTAATGAGTTAGCCAGCTAACTTAAATACTCTCAAATAACTTTATTTTTTAGAGATAAAGCTTGAAATGGGCATGGCCTAATTGATTCAACAACCAAAAACATATCTAAGCTTAGGTTTCTTAATGAACCAGAAAATCAAGTTTTTTTTGCTTGTTTATCAAAGTTAGCTGGTTAACTCATTGATCCCGATTTGTAGTATACCACATCTGACATATCTTCTCACAACCTCACCTAGACTATCTGCATTGACCCTTTTTGCACTAACCTTTTTGACTCATCACATAAGCTGCTGATACTGATCATTATCTGTCACTTTATTCCTAGTTATATGTACATATCTACCTCAATTACCTTGAACCCCCGCACATCGACTCGGTACTGGTACCCCGTCCCCCGCACATCGACTCGGTACTGGTACCCCGTGTATATAGCCAAGTTATTACCTTGAACCGCCGCACATCGACTCCGTACTGGTACCCCGTGTATATAGCCAAGTTATCGTTCCTCATTGTGTATCTAGTATTACTGGTTTTACTTTTCTATTATTTCTCTATTTTCTTTCTCTTTGTATTGTTTTGGAAGAGCCCTTAAGGAAGCATTTCACGGTTAGTCTACACCTGTTGTTTATAAAGCATGTGACAAATACAATTAGATTGGAATTCAGTTTTCTTTCTCAAGTTCAACACTACAAGTATGAAAAATGTATGCACTCACTAACTGTAAGTCGCTCTGGATAAGAGCGTCTGCTAAATGACTAAAATGTAAATGTACAAAAACATTTGATTTGAATTAGCACATTACATCATCTAGATTAAAATTAAGTACATAAACAATAGAATGGATCAACTTTGGTGTGATCATTTTTTGTGCACAAATCCCCCCCCCCATTTCTACATTTCTAGAAACAAAATATAGGATGCAACAGGTCAAATAAGAAAATACTAATTCATTATTAAACAGGGGGAATTACTAATTCATTATTAAACAGGGGGGAATACTAATTCATTATTAAACAGGGGACATTACTAATTCATTATTAAACAGGGGAAATTACTAATTCATTATTAAACGGGGGAAAATACTAATTCATTATTAAACAGGGGAAATTACTATTTCATTATTAAACAGGGGGGAGGGGGGAATACTAATTCATTATTAACAGGGGGGAATACTAATTCATTATTAAACAGGGGGAAAATACTCATTCATTATTAAAAGGGGTAAATACTAATTCATTATTAAACAGGGGGGAATACTAATTCATTATTAAACAGGGGAAATTACTAATTCATTATTAAACAGGGGAAATTACTATTTCATTATTAAACAGGGGGGAGGGGGGAATACTAATTCATTATTAACAGGGGGGAATACTAATTCATTATTAAACAGGGGGAAATACTCATTCATTATTAAAAGGGGTAAATACTAATTCATTATTAAACAGGGGAAATTACTAATTCATTATTAAACAGGGGGAAATACTAATTCATTATTAAACAGGGGGAAATACTAATTCATTATTTTACAGGGGGGAATACTAATTAATTATTAAACAGGAAGAATTACTCATTCATTATTAAACAGGAGAAATCACTAATTCATTATTAAACAGGGGGAAATACTAATTCATTATTAAACTGTGGAAAATACTAATTCATTATTAAACAGGGGGAAATACTAATTCATTATTAAACAGGGGGAAATACTAATTCATTATTAAACAGGGGGAAATACTAATTCATTATTTTACAGGGGGTAATACTAATTAATTATTAAACAGGGAAAATTACTCATTCATTATTAAACAGTGGAAAATACTAATTCATTATTAAACAGGGAAAATTACTAATTCATTATTAAACAGGGGGAAATACTAATTCATTATTAAACAGGGAAAATACTAATTCATTATTAAACAGGGGGAAATACTAATTCATTATTAAACAGGGGGAAATACTAATTCATTATTTTACAGGGGGTAATACTAATTAATTATTAAACAGGGAAAATTACTCATTCATTATTAAACAGTGGAAATTACTCATTCATTATTAAACAGGGGGGAATACTAATTCATTATTAAACAGGGAAATACTAATTCATTATTAAACAGGGGGAATACTAATTCATTATTAAACAGGGGGAATTACTAATTCATTATTAAACAGGGAAATACTAATTCATTATTAAACAGGGGGAATTACTAATTCATTATTAAACGGGGAAATATTAATTCATTATCAAACAGGGAAATCGTCAACAAAAACATAGGGGAAGTGTATTTTACGGACCACTTGCAATTAACACAAATATTTCAAGAGATTTATTCATGGGTTTCTTTGCCATAAATCATATTTCAGTCGATAACTAACATGTTCTTCAATCGGCATGAAATGTCAAGTATAACCACACCAGAGCTGTTTAGAGTGGTGTGGGTATTACCGTTTATACACTACAGAAGACAGGACATTTTAAACAGGGTGAAAAGTCAACAATCAGGACAGTCATTTAGCAGACGCTCTTATCCAGAGTGACTTGCAGTTGGTGAGCGCATACATTATTATTAATACTGGCCCCCCGTGGGAATCGAACACACAACCCTGGCGTTGCAAACGCCATGCTCTACCAACTGAGCTACATCCCTGCCGGCCATTCCCTCCCCTACCCTGGACGACGCTGGGCCATGGGTCTCCCGGTCGCGACCGGCAACGACAGAGTCTGGATTCGAACCAGGATCTCTAGCGGTACAGCTAGCGCTGCGATGCAGTGCCTTAAACCACTGCGCCACACGGGAGCCTCATACAGTATCTCAATCACACAAGCTAGCTGACAGCAGTGGGCCACTCTATATCGATTATAACATAGACTGACTATAATAAAAATCCAGCAACTTGACAAGTATCATTAAATTACATTCTGTTGTTGCATAGCTCTGGTCCAGGGCAGGTGCTGACACAGCTCAGCTTCAGCAAGCCTCACTTAACACCCTGGATCAGAGCTAGTTGTTGCAGTGCTTTGGCCTGACAACGTAACAAACTAGGAGATGGCACAATGGTAAGTAGAACACACTGGTAAGTCAGTGAAATGTTTTTAATTCATTCACTTTTCCTAACCATTCTAAAAATCAGCTGGATGTGGTTTGTTAAGGAAAGATGAGGTAGGAAGGTGGACAATACAGCCTTTCTCTCTCCATCAAAGTCTTCCCCTAGTTGGATGTGTTACCATGATTAGAACTACTGACAGCCAAAGAATCCAAGCACACATTGTTCCGAGACATTGTGCATATTTCTCCACTCTCAAAGATATAACATTTTAATAATCCTCATTTATTACTTATATATTTAACATCAGCTATCTTTCCCTCAAAAGCAAAAGGACTCTACTTTTTAAATAATATTGGGTGTTTTGCTGTTGATAAACACCACAGTAACAATAACTGGTCTTCTCAGAGAGAAAGAGAATACCTCTCATCACCAGCCAAGTCAGAAACCTTTCAATGAGTCAGCGAATACCACAAAATCTGCAATAAATGTTTTTATCAAAGCACATTTCAACAGCTGAAAAAGAAATAATATATATAACATTATGATCCATTCATATGATAACACTGAAGTCTGGTTGTTTTGTCTTGGTGTGTTTTGGAGTGCGTCCCAAATGGCACCCTATTCTCTTTATAGTGCACTACTTTTGACAAGAGCCCACAGGGCCCTCATAGAGCCCACAGGGCCCTCATAGAGCCCACAGGGCCCTCATAGAGCCCACAGGGCCCTCATAGAGCCCACAGGGCCCTCATAGAGCCCACAGGGCCCTCATAGAGCTCTTATAGAGCCCACAGAGCTCATTGGGCCCTTAGAGTCCACAAGGTCTGGTCAAAAGCAGTGCATTATAGGAAATAAGGTTCATTCTAGACGCTAGCCTAGGTGTGAGATCAGCGGTCAGACGGCCAGCTTGTTGGCGATGGTCATGACCACTTTGAGGATGGGCATGAAGGCTTGGATCTCGCTGAAGTTGCTGCTGGTGACCACAGCAGTGTGGACCTCTAGGCCACGCGGGTAGTTCTGGACAGACACACAGCGACTGATCTCATGTAAACCACCCAGGATGTTGGTAGACAGCTACAGGATGACGGGAGAATTTAAGTTACTGTAGGCATGTAAAAACTTTCTTTACAATATTTTATGCACGTGGACTACCTTGACTGGGTCTGTTATGTAGTGGACTACCTAGACTGGGTCTGTTATGTAGTGGACTACCTAGACTGGGTCTGTTATGTAGTGGACTACCTTGACTGGGTCTGTTCTGTAGTGGACTACCTAGACTGGGTCTGTTAGTGGACTACTTAGACTGGGTCTGTTCTGTAGTGGACTACCTTGACTGGGTCTGTTAGTGGACTACCTTGACTGGGTCTGTTCTGTAGTGGACTACCTAGACTGGGTCTGTTATGTAGTGGACTACATAGACTGGGTCTGTTAGTGGACTACCTAGACTGGGTCTGTTATGTAGTGGACTACCTAGACTGGGTCTGTTATGTAGTGGACTACCTAGACTGGGTCTGTTAGTGGACTACCTAGACTGGGTCTGTTAGTGGACTACCTAGACTGGGTCTGTTATGTAGTGGACTACCTAGACTGGGTCTGTTAGTGGACTACCTAGACTGGGTCTGTTATGTAGTGGACTACCTAGACTGGGTCTGTTAGTGGACTACCTAGACTGGGTCTGTTCTGTAGTGGACTACCTAGACTGGGTCTGTTCTGTAGTGGACTACCTTGACTGGGTCTGTTAGTGGACTACCTAGACTGGGTCTGTTATGTAGTGGACTACCTAGACTGGGTCTGTTATGTAGTGGACTACCTAGACTGGGTCTGTTATGTAGTGGACTACCTAGACTGGGTCTGTTAGTGGACTACCTAGACTGGGTCTGTTCTGTAGTGGACTACCTTGACTGGGTCTGTTCTGTAGTGGACTACCTTGACTGGGTCTGTTCTGTAGTGGACTACCTTGACTGGGTCTGTTCTGTAGTGGACTACCTAGATTGGGTCTGTTATGTAGTGGACTACCTTGACTGGGTCTGTTCTGTAATGGACTACCTTGACTGGGTCTGTTAGTGGACTACCTTGACTGGGTCTGTTCTGTAGTGGACTACCTAGACTGGGTCTGTTCTGTAGTGGACTACCTTGACTGGGTCAGTTAGTGGACTACCTAGACTGGGTCTGTTATGTAGTGGACTACCTTGACTGGGTCTGTTCTGTAGTGGACTACCTTGACTGGGTCTGTTAGTGGACTACCTTGACTGGGTCTGTTATGTAGTGGACTACCTTGACTGGGTCTGTTCTGTAGTGGACTACCTTGACTGGGTCAGTTAGTGGACTACCTAGACTGGGTCTGTTATGTAGTGGACTACCTTGACTGGGTCTGTTCTGTAGTGGACTACCTTGACTGGGTCTGTTAGTGGACTACCTTGACTGGGTATGTTATGTAGTGGACTACCTTGACTGGGTCTGTTATGTAGTGGACTATCTAGACTGGGTCTGTTATGTAGTGGACTACCTTGACTGGGTCTGTTATGTAGTGGACTACCTTGACAGGGTTAGAATGAGAACTAACTGACATCATGGTACAGGGGTCGCGTTAATGCAGAATTCTGTGATTTTCACGCAGAAAAATTAAATAAAACGCATAAGAAATATCTTGTTGCGTTTTGTAAAGACAGATGTAAAATGCTTCTTATTGTAATTTCTGCTCGGCATCAGACTAATTTTGTGCTTCAGTTACACTTCTCCACTTGGATGAAATTTCATGAACAGGCATTCTATCAGTAGATAGCGCTCTGACTGATGTGGAGCTACTAAAGACTTTTTACGGTAAAATGCAAGATTAACTTCAAGCAAAACATTGGGAAATGTAGCTGGCTACATTCTTTCTATGATAAACATTCGAAATATGATGGCCATGCATCGATTTTGCAAAATATACCTTGCCTTTTCATTGTAAGCTCATTTACTTGTGTGGCTGCCAGCCAAATAGCGTTGCACTTCTGTTGTCATCTGATGAAAATGAAGCCAATTTCTGCTGAATGTGTTGCACTAATGTATTTTCTGTGAAGGAAAACTATAGTTGCACGTCCCTGATCACGCTATTGAAGCAAAAAAAACAGTTGACTTTCAATGTAAAACGCAGGTGAAATGGTTTTAAAAAACGCAGATTTTTTGAAGGTCTGCGTTTTGAAAAAGCAGATTGCTGAACTCTAAGGCGACCCCCGGTGGTAAACTATCTGCTACACGTTCTCACCGTTTGCTCTCTCAGCTTGTCATACAGGTACCCAAGGCGTTTCGATGCATCGTCAAGTTTTCTTTTTGTTTGCTGAGAAAATAACACATAGAATATTAGATGTCAGACTACAACAGGAGCACATACAGAACGGCTCTGTGTGTAAGACTTACCGCTTCGTATGCAGATAGATGGGTAGAAATCCTGGCTTTTGAATATACAAGACCTGATACTACTGTCCTGTGTAAAGACTTACTGGATCTTGTGCGGCTAGCTGGCAGCGTTGAACCAGGCTGTCGAAGGTCTGTTTGAGGACCATGTGCTCTGCAGGAATCTCTCTCTGCTCCACCCTCTCAGCCGGCAGCGCCTGGAGGAGCTGAAGGGGCCCACAGGGGTTAGAGATCTGCCCATCTATAGATATTTATATGAGCCCACAGGGGTTAGAGATCTGCCCATCTATAGATATTTCTATGAGCCCACATGGGTTAGAGATCTGCCTATCTATAGATATTTCTATGAGCCCACAGGGGTTAGAGATCTGCCCATCTATATATATTTCTATGAGCCCACAGGGGTTAGAGATCTGCCTATCTATAGATATTTCTATGAGCCCACAGGGGTTAGAGATATGCCCACCTATAGATATTTCTATGAGCCCACAGGGTTTAGAGATCTGCCTATCTATAGATATTTCTATGAGCCCACAGGGGTTAGAGATCTGCCCATCTATAGATATTTCTATGAGCCCACAGGGGTTAGAGATCTGCCCATCTATAGATATTTCTATGAGCCCACAGGGGTTAGAGATCTGCCCATCTATAGATATTTATATGAGCCCACAGGGGTTAGAGATCTGCCTATCTATATATATTTCTATGAGCCCACAGGGGTTAGAGATCTGCCTATCTATAGATATTTCTATGAGCCCACAGGGGTTAGAGATCTGCCCATCTATAGATATTTCTATGAGCCCACAGGGGTTAGAGATCTGCCTATCTATAGATATTTCTATGAGCCCACAGGGGTTAGAGAACTGCCCATCTATATATAGATATATATTTCTAGGAGCCTGCCAGAGCCTATTATGAGGGAATAGGAGTTAAGAACTAGATGTTATGTTTCAGGTCTCTCTTGAATTTTGCATACAGATGTTAGTTAACCTCAATCCCACCCTTTTCCTTAAGCAGAGCGAATGGAGACTTGAGTCTGGCAGCCTGACTTTAGGGGTTAGTGGTCACCCTGCCAGGCCTTTAATAAGCAAGTAAATGGCAGCCTGACTTTAGGGGTTAGTGGTCAGCCTGCCAGGCCTTTAATAAGCAAGTAAATGGCAGCCTGACTTTAGGGGTTAGAGGTCACCCTGCCAGGCCTTTAATAAGCAAGTAAATGGCAGCCTGACTTTAGGGGTTAGTGGTCACCCTGCCAGGCCTTTAATAAGCAAGTAAATGGCAGCCTGACTTTAGGGGTTAGTGGTCACCCTGCCAGGCCTTTAATAAGCAAGTAAATGGCAGCCTGACTTTAGGGGTTAGAGGTCACCCTGCCAGGCCTTTAATAAGCAAGTAAATGGCAGCCTGACTTTAGGGGTTAGTGGTCACCCTGCCAGGCCTTTAATAAGCAAGTAAATGGCAGCCTGACTTTAGGGGTTAGTGGTCAGCCTGCCAGGCCTTTAATAAGCAAGTAAATGGCAGCCTGACTTTAGGGGTTAGTGGTCACCCTGCCAGGCCTTTAATAAGCAAGTAAATGGCAGCCTGACTTTAGGGGTTAGTGGTCACCCTGCCAGGCCTTTAATAAGCAAGTAAATGGCAGCCTGACTTTAGGGGTTAGAGGTCACCCTGCCAGGCCTTTAATAAGCAAGTAAATGGCAGCCTGACTTTAGGGGTTAGTGGTCAGCCTGCCAGGCCTTTAATAAGCAAGTAAATGGCAGCCTGACTTTAGGGGTTAGTGGTCAGCCTGCCAGGCCTTTATTAAGAAAGTAAATGGGAGATGAGAACTAGAGAAGACTGATACTTTCAGGTCTCTCTTGATGTTTCAGATCCGTATTGAATTGTGCCAGTTAGTACTGGGTTAGGTTGGCACTAGTCTCATGCTACCAGACATCCCACTGTATTCTGGCTCCAGAACTGGGCATGGAGAAATAGAAAGGCTGGGGTCGAGACTAGGTTGTCACTGACCTGTACGCTGGGCTCCTGAGGGGCCCCTGGGGGGAACTGCTGGGTGCGACTGGGGTCGTGGCCCTGCTGTCCTTGGGGTTGATGAGGGCCCTCCATGGGAAAACCCCCCATAACAGGGGCGGTGATGGGAGCAGGAGGAGTGTAGTTCTCTGGGACACCCTGAGGCACAGACAGAACACAGATTCACACACTACCAGGTTAATTACAGACAAACAAAAAAAATTCACCTTATACTGGTTAACATATAGCTAAGATCTTAAATGTGTGTTTAAACATGTGTAAGTATTGAAATACCAAAAGATACAGTCTACAACATCTGGGGAACATATTCACTGAATACTGGTTCTCATAGAACTAAGATGGTTAAAGCATGTTTAAGCCTCTGTAGCTATTAACATTTCCAAGATGGTCTACTGGTCCTGGACTGGGTCGGTTCCTAATTGGAACTGGTCCGCATTTCTCCAGTCCGAGCTAGTCCATGTTGTCAGAGAGGATAGGGAACCCGGTGTGAAGGTAATTCATCCAGAGGAGTTACCTTTTTCTTCCTGGGACCCCCTCGTACTGCAGGTGGGTCATTCCAGCCGTCTTGTCCTATAGATAGTGAAATAGGAATAGTCAGCCACAAGAACACTTCTGAACCCAGACAGCAGCCAAAGCCAAGAGCCTATAGAGACCTGGGGATCCATGGAGTTAAATGGAAAGGTCTGTGACATTAAGATGAGCAGGGTTATTTCGCAAAATTAGTCTTAAAAGCGCTTTCAACTCAAAAAAAATAAAAAAAATAAAGTTATTTCCACTAGAGCAGCAACAAACAGGTGACTTCAACAGATAGCAGGCCATGGCCAGGCAGCATCGAAGTGCAGTTAGATTGGACACACGGACTGTCGATAATAACACATTATTGTTGTTGCATTATCTTCACTACTTGGCATAGCCTAATACTGTGGTAATGGATATTTTTAAGCATTCAAATATCAACTTAAAAACAACAGATACTTTGGTATTAAATTAGGTATTATGTTTACATGTAATATAATCACCAGCATGGATTCTTTCACTACATCGTTACAATGGTTTGTTATAAACCCTAGACCGACTCTACGTGTCCCTGTACGATCATGTGACGGCACAAGCAAACACCTTTCTACATGTTGGCAGTAACACGCTCTTATCCCACCACATCCAAACCTAGCCCTGTCTCTCACTCTCACTATCACCTGCATCATCGTCAACAAGGGGAGGACTCAGCCAAGGGAAGTACCCTGAAAGTTAAACAAGGGGGGGACAGCTCAATCAAAAGCATGTATCAATTAACATTACAACATGTGCTAATTCACTTCTCCAATCTCACTACACATGTTTTAGTATTTATAAAAAGAGACAAGTGTCATACAATCATCTATTTCTGACTACCATTCCTTCTTTAAGCATAAATTAATAAAGATTATTTAAGATGTATTGGCTCATAACAGAAAAACAGTGGTGTTACACGTCAATACCTACGTCCCAAATTGCACCCCATTCCCCTTTATAGTGCACTACTGACCTATGAGCCCAGGTCAAAAGTAGTGCACTATATAAGGAAAAGGATAGTATTTGGGATTCAACCCATCAATTGCATCATGGTCAGTACCTGTAGGAGGAGGAGCAACCGAGGGAGCAGAGAAGGACTTGACGGCTGGGGCTCCAGGACCTCCTTGTGGGTACCCAGGTCCCATGGGTGGGTATGGGCCAGAGGGGGGACCTGCAGGTGGGCCCTGGCTGTGAAGGTGAGACCCCCCTGGTGGGTACATGCCGACGGGGGCCCCAGGCTGCTGGTAGCTCGGTGGCATGGGGCCTGAGGGGAGCGAGGTGGGGGTGAAGCCTGAAGGAGGAAGCCCTGGGCTGGGCATGGTGGGGAGGCCGCCAGGGGGGTGTCCAGACAGGCTGGAGCCTGGCATAGTGGGTCCTGGAGCGAAGGCAGAGAGTCCTGCAGACATGGGCTGTTGTGGCTGGAGTGGAGAGAACCCTGAGTTGACAGGAGACAGAAATGTTACATCAAGACCAATCTGGAGTAGACAGAGTAGCACCGGGTTCAGCAGGGCCCGCCTTGTATATTACCTTCAGATAGAAATATATTACGTAGAACAAACCAGTTTCAAGTTTTAATGTAACGTACACAAGTACAGTGCAATGCCTTTCTTGCAAGCGCCAAACCCAACAATGCAGTAATCAATATCAATGAAAACACAGGATATAAGATAAGAAGAACAAGATAAATAATAATAATAATAATATAATATAATAATAATAAGCCATTTAGCAGACAGATAAAGTAAAGTAAACACACTATACACAAGGTCAGTTCCAGATACAACGTCTGACTACTGAACACGGTCCTGGACTGAGGGTGAGAGCCTACCTGGGGCAGCGGCAGGATGCTGGGGGTAGGCTGGCCGTATCCCTGTCCGTGGCAGCCCACTAGGTGGAGGACCATGGGAGGAGGGTGGCAGACCACTAGCTGGAGGACCATGGGAGGAGGGTGGCAGACCACTAGCTGGAGGACCATGGGAGGAGGGTGGCAGACCACCATATGAAGGAGGAGGTGGTCCTCTGGAGTGAGCAGTAGCAGCTTGAGGAGTGAACACGGTAGTCATAGGAGGCTGAGGCTGGCCAACCACTGGCATCACAGGAAGAGGAGGCTGGTGGGGCCCCTGGAGAGAAACATCATCATTTATACACAGTCTGCGTCTGAAAGACCACCCTATTCCCTATATAGAGGACCACTTCAAAAGTAGAGCGGCACGCAGAGACAGAAACATACATGAAATCATAACAACGTCCTAAAGCCTGCTGACTTTTCACAACATGTACTCTAGCAACTGCTATGATATCATGGACACTTCAAGTGGAGATTACGTTCATCAATGTATAAAATCAATGGAAATAAGTATGTTTACTTGATTGTGTTTTATAATCCTCAAATCATTTTTTATTGTGTATTGTTGCACTCTCATGGCTGAGGCAAAAATGTGTCAAACAACAAGCATTGATTCCTAAAATACCGGCGTCAGTGTTGTCTGTGCTGGTGGTTGTGCTTGGGAGGGGGCAGCAGGGGCCTGGGAGGGGGCAGGGTGGCCCCCCGTCACACTGACTATGTTGTAGGGGAACGGTGGGGGCTGTTGGCGCCCTGCTGCTCCCTCAGCCTGGGCGTGGAACAGCCGGTCTCTCATCATCATGATGGAAGCCTGCAGGGACACACAGCACAGAACAAAACCCTTACCTCAGTTATAATAGCACTTTAAATCTTAGTTAGCCAGCTAACTTGCCTTAATATTATGAAATAACATATCTTTTTTTTAATTTTTTTTAAAGATAAGCTTGAAATGGGCATGGTCTAATTGACTCAACAACCAAGAACACATGGAAGTTTAGCTTTTTAAAATCAGTAGTAATTTCTGGTTGTTTATCGAAGTAAGCTGTCAAACTCATTGATCCTGCTTTGTAGTACATCCCTCTGGAGTACCAGATGGGAGGGAAATGAACTTTCTGGACTACAACATTAGTTCCATACGTAGTACATATTACATGCAGGTCTGAACACAATCCAGGAGAGAGAAAACATGCGGGCGTCTTCGAAGCGTAATGACATGATGAAATATTTCCTTGTTGATAAGGGAATCTGAAGAGTAGTGTCGGTTGTGCTTACCTGGTCTGAGGCGTCTGGCAGGTAGGACATTGCTGTAACCAGGCTGCCCTGTGAGGCCAGGAGACCAGCATAGTGAGTCAGCTTGTCAGCCAGGACAGGACTCTGTAGCGCCACCTCACTGCTCCTCAGACGCTCAATAGACTTACGCAGGACCATCACCTTCTCCACCAAGTCCTGGCAGTCAATCACACAGACGGCATAATGTTACTACCCGGTTCCTACGATGTCATTACAGACAGTATCTGGTTGGAAGGAATGCAACCAAATTGGCCAGTTATCGGATCACATCATCATGTTATAACACGAGGGTTCACTTGGAAACGTGACTTCCATGGTTAAATAAAAGGACAAATATATAGATAAACTATTTATTACCTCTAGAACCAGAGGAGAGGAGCAGTCCCTCTGCAGGGCCCAGCATTCCACTAGTTTCTCAATGTTCCCAGAGCAGATGTAACAGAGACATGCCTGCAGACAGCGTTTCTCTGTCCCCTCACCCTCCAGACGTGACCCCAGGGTGTCTACAGTACCAGGAGAGGGAGAGCGAGGGAGAGAGGGAGGGAGGGGGAAGAGAAGGAGAGGTTAGATAGCAGATGTAACAGAGACATGCCTGCAGACAGCGTTTCTCTGTCCCCTCACCCTCCAGACGCGACCCCAGGGTCTCTAGCAGTCAGGGTAAGAAACAGCATCAGACAATACCAACCATACAACAGATATAGTCATGACAAACGCTACATAGCATAGAGATCAGTTCCAGTGCTACCAGGAGAAAGGGGGGTGGGGTTTAGGAATAGGAAGGAGAAGAGCCAATCAGGAACAATCAGGCCTCTCTTGTGAAATAGATTTTTTAGTCACTGCATAAATAAGTGCTGAAATTAAGGTAAAAAGCAAGTCGGAGTTTACTGATTCCTTTGCTACAATCCTCAACATCTTGGTGTCCTTACCACACAGATGAGCAAACTCGTTGGGGTGAGCGTAGGTTAGGAGAGCGGCGAGAGCCTCCTTCCAGTTATCCAACTCACAGCTCTGCACGATGTCTCCCCAGTTCTGGGTCACCACGGATGAGATCAGCTGAGGAAAGATCGAAAGTAGACTTAACATGTTGTAGACTTAACATGTTGTAGACTTAACATGTTGTAGACTTAACATGTTGTAGACTTAACATGTTGTAGACTTAACATGTTGTAGACTTAACATGTTGTAGACTTAACATGTTGTAGACTTAACATGTTGTAGACTTAACAACCATGTTGTATTTATTGACGTCGACTCAGTTGATATAAAATAACTATATTCTGAACTAAACTAAACTTTGCTAGCTAGTAATCAAGTCATACAAATATAATATAATCAGATAGCCCTGAGGGTATGTCCCAACTGGACCCTGGTCAAAGGTAGTGCACTAGACAGGGATAGGGTGCCATTTGAGACGTAGTTTAAAAGTCCCCTGTCTGACCATGGAGATGCTTGTCCAGGTATGTCCCCTGTCTGACCACGGAGATGCTTGTCCAGGTATGTCCCCTGTCTTACCATGGAGATGCTTGTCCAGGTATGTCCCCTGTCTTACCATGGATATGCTTGTCCAGGTATGTCCCCTGTCTGACCATGGAGATGCTTGTCCAGGTATGTCCCCTGTCTTACCATGGAGATGCTTGTCCAGGTATGTCCCCTGTCTGACCATGGAGATGCTTGTCCAGGTATGTCCCCTGTCTTACCATGGAGATGCTTGTCCAGGTGTGTCCCCTGTCTTACCATGGAGATGCTGTTCCTCTGCTTGTCCAGGTATGTCCCCTGTCTTACCATGGAGATGCTTGTCCAGGTATGTCCCCTGTCTTACCATGGAGATGCTTGTCCAGGTATGTCCCCTGTCTTACCATGGAGATGCTTGTCCAGGTACGTCCCCTGTCTTACCATGGAGATGCTGTTCCTCTGCTTGTCCAGGTATGTCTGCTGGGTCTTCTGCAGTAGCTCCTCTCCTCCACTGATAGCCAGCAGGATGGCCTCAGCGTAGCGCCCGTCGTTCAGACACAGATCCACCGCTCCCTCAAAGTTACCCACCAGCAGAGCCTGGCTGATCAGACCGTCTGCATCTGCAACAACAGAGGCATAAATCACTGAATGAGATACGGAGAGTGACATTCATACAAAGGGCCAGTTACCAGGACACAGATTCATATTAAGGCTAATCCTGGACTAAAAAGGTTTTACATTGAACATGCTTTTTTTTATTTTTTATCTGTGTCCGGGAAACCAGTCCATACTGTTTAGATTTCACAGGAAGAGAGAGCTGTGATACTGAACAGAAAACAAGCAGTACCTGCTGAGACAGGGATTTGGAAGCTGATCTTCTCCTTGTCCTGTGGTTGTGGTGGGATGTGACTGAAAAAGTCTGAGGGGGAGGATGAACCAGGGGTCTTGGTGGAGTCGACTGCATCACCGGACTCTTCTGACCTCTGGAAAAACAAACAAGAACTATTAACTTTGATGGAAGGTTGGTGCTGGTAATATACATGTTATCTGTAAACACTAAAGGGGACATTTTAACAGAGTCATCTGACAGGATTCATTTTGTTATGAAAAAGAGACCACACGTCACTTCTGATACCCGTCACTGCCCTCTGGTGGACTGTGGAAGAAATGCAGTCTGGACTAGAATTAGGAGTACTATGAAGAGAATGGACTATGTAGCAGGGCTATGTAGAGGCATGTTCCTGGTCTGACCTGAGTAGAGAGAAGCTGTATCTTCTCAGCCAGATCGTTGGCATCCACTCCATGTCCGTTCGGCTGCAGGTTCTTCCCCAAGCAGGTGGATATCTTTCTCTCCAACTCCTCTTTGCTGAAACCCAGAAGTCTCAGGAATTTGACCCGGGCTTCGTCTTCAAAGTTGACCTGCAAACGTCAGGAGGTGGATAACATCACAAACATTAAAACAGCCCTTGCAGAACTTGTGTTCATCATTGACAATATATTGGTCATGGCTGTTTCTTTCCAAATCCATCGTAAAGAGAAGCCTACTGTTCATGCAACGTGTCATCTCCAGAGGTGTTCTGTGATTCCTACTACTGTTCAGTCTGAAGGATACGCAGGACCACAGATGTCACAGATAACTGTACTCTTTTAATCACAACGTTAACTGAACAATGGGGGGGTGGGGGGGGGGGACGTAAACGTATCCCAGGGTCAAACAATGTAACATTATGGGGACAGTGTGAGATTTCAGCAATGAAACCCCTTTTCTACTTACCCAGAGTCATGTGATCTCACGGATACCATTTTTGTCTCTGCATGCAGTTTTGAAGGAAGTTAAAAAGGTAGTTTCGAGAGCCATTGCTAACTAACGTTAGTGCAATGACTGGAAGTCTACTGGAACTGTTAGCATGCTAAAATGGTATCTATGAGTTCATCTGACCCTTGGTAAGTAGAAATCTCCCAAAAATCTCCCATTATCCCTTTAAAATGAACCTTTCATGCCACTGTTAAGCGTCATAACACCTACCAGGAGAAACCTCCATATGTCCTGTTCAGAGTCTGTTGGGGCCTTGTGGATCTTGGCCTGGCAGTAGTCTGACAAGGAGCCGGACTGCAGAGCAGCCTGCAGCTCTCTGGAGCGCTGGAGGAACTCTGTTTCCGTGGTGACCTGGCTCACAAACACCTGCCTGGGGACAGGGACGGGCTGTGGGCTCTGGACTGGAGGCTTAGGGCTCCCAAATGTGATCAGCTTCCCACCAAACTACAAGGAGAAGAGATGGGGGGGGGGAATGTAGTATTACCATGATGCAGTTATAATACATTGTAAGACTTGTCACGAGCACGTTTGGCCCCTTTATAAGTAGAGCGTCACCGAAGAGTAACACTTTACGTCATGACTAAGAATACACATTAACCGTGAGTTTCCTCCATAATCCATAGGTTCTCATGCCTTACTGCTTAAACATATTGGGGTTCCTCACAATAGGCATCTACTTATGTTATTTACCTTCAGAAATACAAAAAATTGACATACAAAAATATATAAGTACATTGCACTTACAGCGAATGAGGCTCCTACGGGCCTGCGCACCCACTTGGGGGGCTTCTTCAGCGGAGCGACGAGGGTGGTCTGAGGGGTGGGTTGGGGAACCTGCAGAGGGGGCAGCACCTGGCCCGTCCCAAACGGATCCATGGTGTCAAAGGACGAGGAGATCTGTGGGAAAGTACCACACATGGACTGCATTCCAATCTAAATATTATTTAAAGGTAAGATAGATGAGCAGAGCTCTTTAATGAGGGGGGATCTACAGCCATGTCCTACCATTATAGCAGCAGTAGCAACCACATTTAAAGCTAGGCTACACACCAGACTCTGCCAAAATGTTAAGACAATCAAATCGCATCTATTCCATACCCCTGGTCAAAAGTAGTGCACTAGATAGGAAATAGGTAGCCTTTGACATTTTAGTCATTCAGCAGACACTCTTATCCACAGCGACTTAGTGGCAGCCCTGGATTGTGGGTGTTTTCCTTTAGACAGTAAATAGACACGGCCAGTGGATGTAGAGCTGTAACACAGATGGAGACTCTCTACCTGATCAGCCCTTCTCTGCTGCTGGGCCTCCAGGCTTCCTCCCATCACGCTGTAGACACTGATCCACCCGTCAAACGAGGCTGCCGACAGCAGCCCTGGGTTCCTGGGGCACCACTGGATGTCAAAGCACCACTGGTTGGTTGTTGGTAACTCATAGATCACCTAGAGAGACGGGAGAGAGATTGGATCACCATTACAACGTGAGACGATTTAGAAAAGATCTAGAGACAGATCACCTGGACACCAGAGGCATGTGAAGAAGCCCTGGGCAGGGAAAGACGGCGGAACTTTGTTGTGGAGGCCATATACACCACATGGTGTGATGAGGCCTTTCAAACAGATCAGAAAACCAGGTACCTCTCCAGTGTTTGGATTCCAGCAGAGGATCCTGTTATCTTTAGCACTACTGAGCAACAGCTCTGGGTCTGCTTGGCTCCACGCTATGGACAGAAGTCCCCTGAGGAGGAAAAACATGACGCCATCATCACCTACAGTCAAGGCTTTTTCTTTGAACTTCAACTATGAAAACACAACAACAGCCTAGCTATAAAATCTAATTGTATTTTATTAATCCCCAAAAGGGAAATGTGACTGCACCACCTAATACATACAACACCAATAAAAACACAACAAACGACATTCAGACAATTACAGCAGCACATCACCAATGCATTAAACAAGAAAGAAACGTTGGATTATGTGTGGAGATTACTATTGTTACATTTACATTTACGTCATTTAGCAGACGCTCTTATCCAGAGCGACTTACAAATTGGTGCATAGATATTACTGAAACATTAAGCATTTAGCTGCACCTGCCATAACAGAGACCATATCACCATCATACATAACAACTCCATGTAAACCATATCACCATCATACATTACAGCTCCATGTAAACCATATCACCATCATACATAACAGCTCCATGTAAACCATATCACCATCATACATTACAGCTCCATGTAAACCATATCACCATCATACATTACAGCTCCATGTAAACCATATCACCATCATACATAACAGCTCCATGTAAACCATATCACCATCATACATAACAACTCCATGTAAACCATATCACCATCATACATAACAGCTCCATGTAAACCATCATACATAACAGCTCCATGTAAACTCATGTAGCATAATGTCCAAAAGGCTCACCTTGTGTGGTTCTCCAGGACTTTGAGAGGGGACGTGGCGAAGCGCAGGTCCCACATCTGAATAACTGGCATGCGGTCATCTTCGGAGGCCAGGACCAACTGTGTGGCCACCTCAGGGTGCCAGAGCATCCCTGAACAGTGCATCTACAACACAAACCAACACCACATCAGACACACTACAATCGTAGAGAGATAGATATCGTCAGAAGCTCTTCAACCCACATAATATATGTCATCTAGCAGATGCTTTCATCCAAAGCGACTTCCATTACAGTAAGTTGCATTACAGTAACAGTGAGTTGCATTACAGTAACAGTGAGTTGCATTACAGTAACAGTGAGTTGCATTACAGTAACAGTGAGTTGCATTACAGTAACAGTGAGTTGCATTACAGTAACAGTGAGTTGCATTACAGTAACAGTGAGTTGCATTACAGTAACAGTGAGTTGCATTACAGTAACAGTGAGTGCACGTAGGCCTATGGGTTTTGTGTATGTGATCTCTGCAGGAATTGAACTCACAACCTCTGACCAACAGTTACACAGGACCACACAACCATACAGGTTGAGATACCAGAATAGACACTCAAAACACCATGTACTGTAGTGTTGTCACGATACCAGAATAGACACTCAAAACACCATGTACTGTAGTGTTGTAACGATACCAGAATAGACACTCAAAACACCATGTACTGTAGTGTTGTCACCATACCAGAACTTTGACTTCGATACCGATACCAGGTTTAGTATCACGATACTCGATACCAAAACGATACCACGGCAAAAAAAATAAGCCGTATTAGCCAAAGTCACAGAATGGCACTTGATCCAGACAGATCTTTTGAGTTCAATATCTTTGCATTTGAAATGTTAGAGTTTTTAATGTATGCATTAATTAATCAATTTGACTTTGTTTTTTTACAGATCTAACTACATAACGGTAATCATTTATTTAAATGGTAAATCTTTATTGATAAACTGGGTAAATCAAGGTGTAGCCTAGGCCTATCCACAATACAGGGGAATGCATATTCAATAAGAGTGTGCAAATGCATTGCGTTATTGAGCTTGTTTTGGTTGATTTCATGGGGCTACAGATGAAAAACAATCTGTTTCCATTCAAGACATATTTGATTGTACTGATCAACAACATTTGCATAGAAGAAGCAAACTCTTCTTTTATAAAAGTGTGCGCTGTCTCTTTAAGACCAATGACCTCATTCACACATACAGCTCCAGGCTTGGGCAAAGATGATCTCGACTGGTGAGAGACAAGGGAGATGAATTGAATGAATAACGTTTTTGGTGACAATCAGCTCTGAAATCAGCAATATTTAGCGTTATGGTTTGCATATTAATCACGAACAAGGTACTAGGTAGTGAATGTATGTTAGTTTCAGCAGTAAGCTAGCAAGGACAGTTAGCTTCCAGCTTTGTAGGCTACCGGTATCTTCTTGCATTGTAGTCACTAATCTACTGTCCTCACCCTGTTGCTGTAGTCACTAATCTACTGTCCTCGTCCTGTTGCTGTGGTCACTAATCTACTGTCCTCACCCTGTTGCTGTGGTCACTAATCTACTGTCCTCACCCTGTTGCTGTGGTCACTAATCTACTGTCCTCACCCTGTTGCTGTGGTCACTAATCTACTGTCCTCACCCTGTTGCTGTGGTCACTAATCTACTGTCCTCACCCTGTTGCTGTAGTCACTAATCTACTGTCCTCACCCTGTTGCTGTGGTCACTAATCTACTGTCCTCACCCTGTTGCTGTGGTCACTAATCTACTGTCCTCACCCTGTTGCTGTGGTCACTAATCTACTGTCCTCACCCTGTTGCTGTGGTCACTAATCTACTGTCCTCACCCTGTTGCTGTGGTCACTAATCTACTGTCCTCGCCCTGTTGCTGTGGTCACTAATCTACTGTCCTCACCCTATTGCTGTGGTCACTAATCCACTGTACATACCCTGTTGCTGTGGTCACTAATCTACTGTCCTCACCCTGTTGCTGTGGTCACTAATCTACTGTCCTCGCCCTGTTGCTGTGGTCACTAATCTACTGTCCTCACCCTGTTGCTGTGGTCACTAATCTACTGTCCTCACCCTGTTGCTGTGGTCACTAATCTACTGTCCTCACCCTGTTGCTGTAGTCACTAATCTACTGTCCCACCCTGTTGCTGTGGTCACTAATCTACTGTCCTCACCCTTTTGCAGTAGTCACTAATCTACTCTACTGTCCTCGCCCTGTTGCTGTGGTCACTAATCTACTGTCCTCACCCTGTTGCTGTGGTCACTAATCTACTGTCCTCACCCTGTTGCTGTGGTCACTAATCTACTGTCCTCACCCTGTTGCTGTGGTCACTAATCTACTGTCCTCACCCTGTTGCTGTGGTCACTAATCTACTGTCCTCACCCTGTTGCTGTGGTCACTAATCTACTGTCCTCACCCTGTTGCTGTGGTCACTAATCTACTGTCCTCACCCTGTTGCTGTAGTCACTAATCTACTGTCCTCACCCTGTTGCTGTGGTCACTAATCTACTGTCCTCACCCTGTTGCTGTGGTCACTAATCTACTGTCCTCACCCTGTTGCTGTAGTCACTAATATACTGTCCTCACCCTATTGCTGTGGTCACTAATCTACTGTCCTCGCCCTGTTGCTGTGGTCACTAATCTACTGTCCTCACCCTATTGCTGTGGTCACTAATCCACTGTACATACCCTGTTGCTGTGGTCACTAATCTACTGTCCTCACCCTGTTGCTGTAGTCACTAATCTACTGTCCTCACCCTATTGCTGTGGTCACTAATCCACTGTACATACCCTGTTGCTGTGGTCACTACTCTACTGTCCTCGCCCTGTTGCTGTGGTCACTAATCTACTGTCCTCACCCTATTGCTGTGGTCACTAATCCACTGTACATACCCTGTTGCTGTGGTCACTAATCTACTGTCCTCACCCTGTTGCTGTGGTCACTAATCTACTGTCCTCGCCCTGTTGCTGTGGTCACTAATCTACTGTACATACCCTGTTGCTGTGGTCACTACTCTACTGTCCTCACCCTGTTGCTGTGGTCACTACTCTACTGTCCTCGCCCTGTTGCTGTAGTCACTAATATACTGTCCTCACCCTGTTGCTGTGGTCACTAATCTACTGTACTCACCCTGTTGCTGTGGTCACTAATCTTGATGATGGGCTCGTTCTTCCTCAGGTCCCAGACCACTGCTTTCCCACTGGGGTTGGCAGAGGCCAGGATGTGTTGGACCTGTTGGTTCCAGGACACGACACTGATATCTTCAGGAGGCTAGGTGGATGGGGAGAGGAGGAGCAACATTGTTATAAATATAGATATTCCTCTAGGAATTACTGATTGGAGAATATCCCGGCACACATTTTAGACATTAACAAAAAAGTGTTATTACACATCAAAAAGCAAAGCCAAAAATACCCAACACTGCCACACTGTGGAAGACCATCATCATAGAAATGCACACGCTATTTCTTTAGAGACTTCAGTAATCTCTTGATAGGGGAAAGTTTCAGGTTATTCAACATTCCCACCAGCCCACACATGTTAAAGCCACCACACACCAGACACTAACCACACGCTGGCTTTCACTCTTACCTCACAGAGCTACAAAGAGGGAAACATGGAGAAAACTGTTCAAAATGAAATTAAAGACTCATTACAGGGATTTCATCATCTGGAATACCCACCATTTTGATTTTGAGAAGAAATACTATGGAAATACAAATACAGTGGAATGGGACAAACTACCCCAAAAGACATTACCTGTGACTTTGTCCCAGGTGTCATTGGATTGCTGAAATTGTTCAGATCCCAGATGTAGATCTCTGAATCGTTTGCCCCTGACGCCAACAGATTACTCTGAAAAAGAGCACATTCAAATGAGCAAAAAATACATGTGGGGAATATGATACTGTACAGAACATTGTATTGAACATATTCTTTAAGTGTTCATATTAAAACCTTAATATGATACTGTACAGAACATTGTATTGAACATATTCTTTAAGTGTTCATATTAAAACCTTAATTTAATGTAATTTAGTAGCTATTTTAATTGCATGCCAAACTACAAGTGAGAATTGGCCAAAGACTTGACTCGCTGCTCCTATTATTACCTGAAAGGGGTTGAAGTCTAGTGCTCTGACAGGCCCAGTGTGTTTGTCAGACTGTCCTATTATTGCCTCTGCCCCTGATGTTACGATGGCTTCTGGGCTGTACACCGTTACCATGCCATTATCACTGCCTCCAATCAGTCTCCCTCCCAAACCGTCTTCTCCTGCTCCAAAGTTTACCCACACCAGACTATGCAGCCTAGGGGACAGAATGGTTGAATCATATGTATTGATACAATAACATATGAACTTGATGACTCGTATGTAGTATTGGGTTAGCAGCTACTTCTCCCTGGCTCATTTTGTTGCTTTACCTGTTAGAAGTAGGTAGGGACCCCTTGAGTTTCATGTCCAGGGAAGGATCGGCAAAATCCACCTGGAATATTTCCAGGGCGGCAGCGGTGTTGAATGACGCGTCCAACTGCTGCGCTGATGTGCCTGTTAGTCAACAAAAACAATAAGACCAAGAATGAAATCCCATAAATCACAAGACCTCAAGAGTATGTTATTCGGCATTAAAAGTGAAGCCTGTTATCATTGGTTACATCACTCCTGTGTTAGCAGCCTGCTCCCAAATCTGTTTATGCGCGCTTGCCAAGTTAGGCAAGTTGGCAAGATAGCATAAACAGATCTGGGAGGCTACTGGCAAGACTGCGTAAACATCTGGAACCATCTACTGTATAAGTGCATGACAGGCCTGATACACAAAACGTTCTACCCTACCTAAGGTCAGGTGGAAGGGTTAGGGTTAGTGCAGGACAGGTATGGACAGGCCTGATACAGGTAACATTTGTGCCCTACCTAAGGTCAGGTAGAAGGGTTAGGGTTAGTGCAGGACAGGTCTGATACAGGTAACATTTGTGCCCTACCTAAGGCCAGGCAGATAGGGTGGTGGGGGGCAGGACTCCATGCTGGATGAGCCGTCCTCTGGATCTCTTTCAGCCTCATCTTCCTCTATTGGGCTAGGATGCCTCTATCAAAGTCCTAAAGAATGGAAAACAAGCACTTTTAATGATGTTTCAATACTAGGGTGCATTCAGTTTGGTTCAACGTTTGCTACATTGTGTGACGGTTACTACTGAATGACATGTTTCCCCCAAAACGGTGCGCACCATTCTTCAACAGCTTTTGAGGTATGTTCACTCCCGTTTGGTGGGTGTGCCCTGATCAATATGGGTGTGACACATTGAGATATATATTGACCAGTGTGACCATTTGTAGCTAATTGCACCATAGACAATAGCCCTCTGAGCCACCATAATCACACCGTTCTTCAAATGGTCGTTCAGCACAGTACCGTTTCCATTGAATGAAACGTTGAACATAACCAAAACATTTCGAAAATGAACAGTTTTGCCATACTGAACACACCCCTGACGTTATGACCCCTGGAGTGTATTAATTCTGCCGATTCTGTTGCAAAACGTTTCGTCTGTAATACAACCGTTTACTCTGAACGGAAAGAGTTTTGCAACGAAAACGAGTTTCTATTGGACAAATTAAGGTAGGTCGCTCTCTCCGTTTGGTTCTTCAACGGTAAACGGTTTCCGTTGTAAGACGTAATGAATACACCCCAGGTAGACCCATTGCATTGGGCAGTAATGGATGTCTTATGGGGCTAGCCAATTTCTAAACACTATGAGCTAGCTACATAAAAATATATTAAAAAGTTAATCGTTTCTGAATAATCAAACAAAATATATTGTAGGGCGTTAGCTAGCTAAGACACGTGTAGGGATGGTTAATCACCTGACACATTATTTACTAACGTTAGAAGAATCAATTTCAAGCACGTCTCATGAATCACCAACACGAGAAGCGAGCGTACCGTTAGCTAGATAGCTACTGCTGGGTGATGAGAAAACTTTAGCAAGCTAGCTAACATCCGTCATTTGGTTACCTAGCAACACACATCTGCTAACGGCTTTTCTTCGCCGTAATGTATATATTCTAGAATGTTAGCTAGATAGCTAGTAGTTCAACCAACATTACCTAAACCATCCCTGGTTCAACCACTTTCTTTAGCTAGCTAGGCTAGTTACCGCTACGTGTCATTGGCTGCTGTTAGAGCTACTGCTAGCTTGACAGCTAAATCGTGCAGACGTGTCGTTCAGTTTATACGTCTAGCAAGCTAGTTAAATGCTAGAATACTTGTATTCTAACACTATATTGTTAGTACCCCCATATCTGCGTATAAAAATATATAATACTTACGTCGGAATTAATTATAATAAATCTTTCTAGCTACAAATGATGAAGAAATCCACCGGGCACTCCCAACGTAATCATGGATATGTTATCCTCTTCTACGGTGGCCGACATGATATCAAACACCACCGCGGTCAGTATCCTGATTTAACATGCAGCTGTGTGTAGCAATATTTTCAGTTCAGCAAAGATTGTCTCGCCTCTCCGTATGTCGGCTGCTGTATCTGTACTGGGCTTGGTTGATGAAAGTACTGAATAAATATGTATACTTTTTTCAAAACAGTATGGTAATTTTGCTGAAGAAAAATGTTGTGACTTGCTTCAACCAGCCACATTTGCAGTGACTTCAGAAATTATTCATACCCCTTGTCCACATTTTGTTGTGTTACAGCTTGAATTCAAAATTGATTAAATATATGTTTTCCTCAACCATCAACACACAATACCCATAATGAAAATAAAGTGAAAACATGTTTTTAGACATTTTTGTAAATGTATTGAAAATGAAATACAGAAATATCTCATTTCAAATCAAATCAAATCACATTTTATTTGTCACATGCGCCGAATACAACAGGTGTAAACCTTACAGTGAAATGCTTACTTACCTTAACCAACAATGCAGTTCAAGAAAGAGTTAAGAAAATGTTTACTAAATAAAATAACTAAAAAAACAAAATAAAAGTAACACAATAAAATAACAATAACGAGGCTATATACAGGGGGTACCGGTACCGAGTCAATGTGCAGGGGTACAGGTTAGTGGAGGCAATTTGTACATGTAGGCAGGGGTAAAGTGACTATACATAGATAATAGACAGCGGGTAGCAGCAGCGTAAAAACAAATGGAGGGGGGTCCATGTAAATAGTCTGGGTGGCCATTTTATTAATTGTTCAGCAGTCTTATGGCTTGGGGGTAGAAGCTGTTAAGGAGCCTTTTGGTCCTATACTTGGCGCTCCGGTACCGCTTGCCGTGCGGTAGCAGAGAGAACAGTCTATGACTTGGGTGACTGGAGTCAGACATTTTTTGGGGCCTTCCTCTGACACCGCCTAGTATATAGGTCCTGGATGGCAGTAAACTTGGCCCCAGTGATGTACTGGGCCGTACGCACTACCCTCTGTAGCGCCTTACGGTCAGATGCCGAGCAGTTGCCATACCAGGCGGTGATGCAACTGGTCAGGATGCTCTCGATGGTGCAGCTGTAAAACTTTTTGAGAATCTGGGGACCCATGCCAAATCATTTCAGTCTCCTGAGGGGGAAAAGGTGTTGTCGTGCCCTCTTCCTTTACATAAGTATTCACACCACTGAGTCAATACAGAGTGGAATAGAATCACCATTGGAAGTGATTACAGCTGTGAGTCTTTCTGGGTAAGTCTGTAAGAGCTTTGCACACCTGGATTGTACAATATTTGCATATTACTCTTTAAAAAATTCTTCAAGCTCTGTCAAGTTGGTTGTTGATCATTGCTAGACAGCCATTTTCAAGTCTTGCAATAGATTTTCATGCTGATTTAAGTCAAAACTGTAACTAGACCACTCAGGAACCTTCAATGTTGTCTTGGTAAGCAACTCCTGTGTAGATTTGGCTTTGTGTTTTAGGTTATTGTCATGCTGAAAGGTGAATCTGAACCAGGTTTCCCTCTAGGATTTTGCCTGTGCTTAGCTCCATTCTATTTAGCTCTAACTCATTTTAAAAATATATATACAGCTGCGGAAAAAATTAAGAGACCACTGCAAAATTATCAGTTTCTCTGGTTTTACTATTTATAGGTATGTGTTTGGGTAAAAATAAAATTTTTGTTTTATTCTATAATCTACTGACAACATTTCTCCCAAATTCCAAATAAAAATATTGTCATTTAGAGCATTTATTTGCATAAAATGACAACTGGTCAAAATAACAAAAAAGATGCAGTGTTGTCAGACCTCGAATAATGCAAAGAAAATAAGTTCATGTTCAACACAATAGTAATGTTTTAACTTAGGAAGAGTTCAGAAATCAATATTTGGTGGAATAACCTGATTTTCAATCACAGCTTTCATGCGTCTTGGCATGCTCTCCACCAGTCTTTCACATTGATTTTGGGTGACTTTATGCCACTCCTGGCGCAAAAATTCAAGCAGCTCGGCTTTGTTTGATGGCTTGTGACCATCCATCTTCCTCTTGATCACATTCCAGAAGTTTTCAATGGGGTTCAGGTCTGGAGATTGGGCTGGCCATGACAGGGTCTTGATCTGGTGGTCCTCCATCCACACCTTGATTGACCTGGCTGTGTGGCATGGCGCATTGTCCTGCTGGAAAAAACAATCCTCAGAGTTGGGGAACAATGTCAGAGCAAAAGGAAGCAAGTCTTCTTCCAGGACAACCTTGTACGTGGCTTGATTCATGCGTCCTTCACAAAGACAAATCTGCCCGATTCCAGCCTTGCTGAAGCACCCCCAGATCATCACCGATCCTCCACCAAATTTCACAGTGGGTGCGAGACACTGTGGCTTGTAGGCCTCCGTCTAACCATTAGACGACCAGGTGTTGGGCAAAGCTGAAAATTGGACTCATCAGAGAAGATGACCTTACTCCAGTCCTCTACGGTCCAATCCTTATGGTCTTTTGCAAACCTCAGCCTGGCTCTTCTTTGCTTCTCATTGATGAAGGGCTTTTTTCAAGCTTTGCACGACTTCAGCCCTGCCCCTAGGAGCCTGTTTCGAACCGTCCTCGCCATGCACTTCACTCCAGCTGCCGTTTGCCATTCTTTTTGTAGGTCACTTGATGTCATCCTACGGTTGTTGAGTGACATTCGAATGAGTTGGCGGTCATCCCGGTCAGTAGAGAGTCGTTTTCGCCCTCTGCCGGTCTGTAGCTTTGTTGTCCCCAATGTCTGCTGCTTGACCTTGTTCTTATGAACCGCCATCTTTGACATTTTAAGGATGGAAGCAACCTGACGCTCACTGTATCCCTCTGCCAGTAAAGCCAGAATTGACCCCTTATTTTCCTCACTCAAAACTTTCCTTTTCAACTCTTTTGGCATGGTCAATAGTTATTTTTTGATTAATATTACTTTTGAGGTACTATTAGCACTGTTTTTGCCATCCAGCTGGTCCTATTACAAGAGGATAGTGATGACAACAGCAGTGGTTTTTATACTTTTCCTCGCTAAATAAGATTTGGTTCAGGTGATCACCTAATCAGTACCTAATTCAGTAGAATGAGGTGTGCCTGTGTTGGAATTCAACAGACACTGGAATGGAATGACTGTCATACATGTAGAGATGCTGATTTAAGAAAAATTAGCAGTGGTCTCAATTTTTTCCACATTTGTATCTTCTTCTTCTTCTTCTTCTTCTTCAAGGTTTTATTGGCGTACTACATCCCAAAATGTGTATTGCCGCCACCTACTGGGTGGGGTAAAAACAGAGATACTTTAACAAAAAAAAAGATACATATTATTCTCAAAAAAATAAACAAAAGTCCATGTCCTCCTTCACTTGGTAAAATGTACTCAGATCCCTACAAAAGTCCATGTCCTCCTTCACTTGGTAAAATGTACTCAGATCCCTACACAGGCTCTGGGGCCTGAGAGGGGGAAGCATCCTCAGACAGTATTCCCTGCAAAGTCTCAGCCGTGAAATCCTGGAGACCCAATAACTTTTAGCCGCTTTCACAATGATTTCCAATTTCTTAGATTTTTTGTTAGTTTGTCTTGTACAATTAATCACCCCCGCAATAAACGCAACAAAATCCACCTTTCTTCACGATTAATATTTCAGGATCTCTCAACTAACTGTCATCCACAGACTGTTGGGCATCATCCTCTGCCATAGCTTCATCATCTCTACTCACTGCTTCGACAGTTTTCACTGCCTCTGGTCACCTTCTCGACAGCCCTGATCCTTTCTACTTCGACTTCCTTCACCCAAACAGGGAACTCTGGAACCTGATTCCCATCACAATTGCAACACCGTGCATCCTCAGACTCTTCAACAATGATATGCCGTTTGCAAACACTTGACACGTCATCAAAACTTTACATTTATGAAATTGAAGTTGCTTTTGTACATAAGCTCCCACCGCATATCTCACATATCCCAGCTTTCCATGGGTCGGGGGAGAACTTCTTCATCAAACATCAATAATACAGAAAGCCTTCCCTCATCCTTTCCATTCACAGTGCGGGTTAAGCGACGTGAATCAACTATTCCTGGCATGTTCATCTTAAACGATGAAGCCTCAATATCCATAGAGACACCAGATATGACACCTTTTATCGGTGCCCTACACCGATGATCATAGCATTCCACTTCACGCGTCGATAATTTGTACATCCACAGTGCTTTCTCCTTTTGACACACATGAAATCAACATTACATTTACATTTACGTCATTTAGCAGACGCTCTTATCCAGAGCGACTTACAAATTGGTGCATTCACCTTATGATAGCCAGTGGGACAAGCGCTTTACACATTTTTTATTTTTTATTTTTTTTGGGGGTAGGGTAACACCACTCCACTCCTGGTCACTCTGACTGACTCCACTTCTCCCAATGCATCCTTCACCATCTTTGTGACCGCAAACTGGTTTCCCCCCCAAAAAACATCCTTGCTCATGAATCGCACTCCAACAAGGAATGAGGCATTATCATACCGAGACTTATCTTGATTTACAGCTTTAGGCCTTTTAGCTCCATTTTTAGATGTTACAATATTCCACTCCTTTCCTCTAGCTTCACTCGCGCCAACAGAATCAAGCATTACCTATGCTTCCTCTATTGCTCTCCCACCTCTGGTAAGCAACTCGTGTATATTTGGCCTTGTGTTTTACATTATTGTCCTGCTGAAAGGTGAATGTGTCTCCCAGTGTCTGTTAGAAAGCAGAAAACCAGGTTTTCCTCTAAGATTTAGCCTGTGCTAAGCTTCATTCCATTTTATCCCAAAAAAACAACAACCTCCCTAGTCCTTGCCGATGACAAGCATACCCATAACCAACGTTCCCTCTAAACTGTGCGCATAGGCGGGCGCGCCACTCCCTAGGACTGCCACACAGCCTGCGCAGAGAAGCACCAGATTGAACTTCACTCAACTTTCTAGAGATTTCCCCCTTAGTTAACACTATCAACGTTTCCCTCTACTGTGGGAATTGTGATCAAATCAACGCAATATTAGCCACTTTCAATGCAACATACCGAAACAAAACGAACTATGGGAGACTTAGTATGCAATATATTTTGTTGTAGGCAGAACGCATCATTGTAGGATTTTATTTAATTGACAAGCACCACTCAGCCCATACACTACACAGACTGGTGAGGCATAACCAATCAGAGCTGCAGTATGCAAATAGACCGTTGCCATATATGGATCTGTGCCGTTCACTTTGAACTGTGTTTACAGCATGAGTGGTCTCGAGTAGATGCGCTTGTTTTCAGATCAAATCGAGTGCAGTATGTTGCCACGTGTGTACATTTTGTTCATATCCTTTGATAGTTAGTGACTTATTAGCCCAGTTATAGAGAATTTGTAGTCAGCAATGGGGGAGTGGTTGCTTCCTACACGAGTACAAAACGTGTGCATTTCTAGACATCTTTGAAAAGCAAGTCAGGTAAAGCACTTTTTTTTTTGTCTTAAAGGGGCAGTGTTGTATTTTGAGACAGGCTTGAATAAGCTAAGTAGCCAATAGGCAGAGGGGTAACAGAATTTGTCTGATTCTCTGTAATAATGGTATGGGAATAATAATGCATTTTATTTTGTAAAGTGGTTTCTTGTATCAAACAACACAACATTTTCAGTCACCTCAAGTCTCATGGAATGTAGGCCTACATTGAACACCACACATTGGCTGGTCCTGTAGGCTGAATGATAGAACAGCTATTTCCATGTTAAAATGTTACGGATGCATTTTATCCATTGTTTTTGATGGTAGGCCACTCTGATAGGCCTACATTATGATCAAATAACCACAGTCGGCTACTTGACCACTGTTAAAACTGTAATTTAAAGCGGGGACAGCCTCAGTGTTCAGAGTAAAACGCAAAATGGAAGTTGCACAGAATTTTCACAACATTCAAGTTTGCGCTCAGCAGGCCTGAAATTTGCACAATGCCGAAATTGTTTTGAGGGAACATTGCCCATAACATGATGCAGCAACCACCATGCTTGAAAAATATGAAGAGTGGTACTCAGTGATGTATTGTGTTGGATTTGCTCCAAACATAACGCTTTGTATTCAGGATATTCTTTTGTATTCAAGTTTGAATGGCTTTTCCATCTTAAAAGGGTTTTTAGAAGGAGTAGCGTTCCAAAGAATAAAGATACAGGTCAAAGATTGGGAGTGTGACTGAGGAAGTCACACTAATAATGATTTATTACAGACAGAAATATACACATTTAGAGAAGCAGATATTTAAATGTTAAAATGTTTGACTTCTTCAGGTTGTTTCTCTGGATCCCCTCCTCTCTCTAAGTGCAGGCTGCTGTAAGGGTATTGTTTCGGTGCCTAGAATAGAGAACAGGGATTACCTAACAGGGGGCATCAGACAGGATGTCCCTGTTCACCTTTCCTACAGGAAGAGGACATTTGATTTTTTGGGGGGGTTTTCTTTAAACAGGTGTTTGGTGACTATGTGTGTGAGAAAGGTGCACAATGGCCTTCAAGAAATACCAGAGAGCCATCATAATAAGGAAATTAAATAGGAAAATATAGTGGAATATAATAATAATAATAATAATAATAATAATAATAGTTCTTCAGTTACCAATGCATGTCTTCTCTCTATTGAATCGGTAGCAAGGCTAGGAAACAATGAAAAAACACTAACAGCAGTAGCACCATCTACAACTCAGTGTACACCCGTCATTAAAATGTATTCAAAGGATCAGATCTGTTGCTCCAACTTAAATCAAATTTTTGTGTCCACGGGACACATATGAGGGGTAGACCCAAAGGCTGTTATTGGATAAGTCCTTTTCAATTCCAGATGTCATAGTAAAAGGTCTTGAGATACCAAAATGGAAAGGGTTTCAATACAACAGGAAAGCATATATTTATATTAACTTCTGGTCTGTGACACCTTAGGGGTTACACCAGCGATTACAACCGAGACAAAGACTGTGATGCTTTCTCATTGCAATACTTACCACAGGCTGGTAAGATGGAAACTTCTCCCCAAGGTAGAACATCAGCAGCATGAATCCAACGAAACCAAACAGATGTTTGCACATCGTGTGCCAGTCAACAGGGCTGGGCGACGTGTCCACGCGATTCCTGATGAACATGTCAAAATCCCAGTGGATCTAGAAAGATAAAATGCAACAGGTGAGAAACCACTGAATGAGTAAGGGAAATACATGCGCTATGAGCAAATGATGATTAATAGCTTACACACATTGACGTAATGCCATTAAAATGTTTACGTACATAAATGTACAGTTACAGAAATCAAGTGGTGTACTGTGAACAATATATAGTAGGGCTGTGACGATACCAGTATTGCAATATTTTATGGCAAAAAATGTAATCAGTACCTAATTCAGTAGAATGAGGTGTGCCTGTGTTGGAATTCAACAGACACTGGAATGGAATGACTGTCATACATGTAGAGATGCTGATTTAAGAAAAATTTGCAGTGGTCTCTTAATTTTTTCCACAGCTGTATATTCTTCTTCTTCTTCAAGGTTTTATTGGCGTACTACGTCCCAAAATGTGTATTGCTGCCACCTACTGGGTGGGGTAAAAACAGAGATACTTTAACAAAAAAAAAGATACATATTATTCTCAAAAAAATAAACAAAAGTCCATGTCCTCCTTCACTTGGTAAAATGTACTCAGATCCCTACAAAAGTCCATGTCCTCCATCACTTGGTAAAATGTACTCAGATCCCTACACAGGCTCTGGGGCCTGAGAGGGGGAAGCATCCTCAGACAGTATTCCCTGCAAAGTCTCAGCCGTGAAATCCTGGAGACCCAATAACTTTTAGACGCTTTCACAATGATTTCCAATTTCTTTGATTTTTTGTTAGTTTGTCTTGTACAATTAATCACCCCCGCAATAAACGCAACAAAATCCACCTTTCTTCACGATTAATATTTCAGGATCTCTCAACTGACTGTCATCCACAGACTGTTGGCATCATCCTCTGCCATAGCTTCATCATCTCTACTCGCTGCTTCGACAGTTTTCACTGCCTCTGGTCACCTTCTCGACAGCCCTGATCCTTTCTACTTTGACTTCCTTCAGCCAAACAGGGAACTCTGGAACCTGATTCCCATCACAATTGCAACACCGTGCATCCTCAGACTCTTCAACAATGATATGCCGTTTGCAAACACTTGACACGTCGCCAAACTTTACATTTATGAAATTGAAGTTGCTTTTGTACATAAGCTCCCACCGCATATCTCACATATCCCAGCTTTCCATGGGTCGGGGGAGAACTTCTTCATCAAACATCAATAATACAGAAAGCCTTCCCTCATCCTTTCCATTCACAGTGCGGGTTAAGCGACGTGAATCAACTATTCCTGGCATGTTCATCTTAAACGATGAAGCCTCAATATCCATAGAGACACCAGATATGACACCTTTTATCGGTGCCCTACACCGATGATCATAGCATTCCACTTCACGCGTCGATAATTTGTACATCCACAGTGCTTTCTCCTTTTGACACACATGAAATCAACATTACATTTACATTTACGTCATTTAGCAGACGCTCTTATCCAGAGCGACTTACAAATTGGTGCATTCACCTTATGATAGCCAGTGGGACAAGCGCTTTACAATTATTATTATTAAAAAAATGTTGGGGGGTAGGGTAACACCACTCCACTCCTGGTCACTCTGACTGACTCCACTTCTCCCAATGCATCCTTCACCATCTTTGTGACCGCAAACTGGTTTCCCCCCCAACAAAACATCCTTGCTCATGAATCGCACTCCAACAAGGAATGAGGCATTATCATACCGAGGCTTATCTTGATTTACAGCTTTAGCCCTTTTAGCTCCATTTTTAGATGTTACAGTATTCCACTCCTTTCCTCTAGCTTCACTCGCGCCAACAGAATCAATCATTACCTATGCTTCCTCTATTGCTCTCCCACCTCTGGTACACGAAGCAGCTCAAACTCGTTGGTCCTTTAAAAACCTGCTGTATGTAAAATATTGTGTGCTATAGCTTGGGAAATAAATGTGACTCTGGATGACATCATTAGGGCTGTTTTCCAAAAGAACTTAATCCACTTCATGTTTTGTTTTCTTGCCACGATACTAAACGAGTTTTGGGATACTGGTATCATCCCCGACCTAATATATAGTCTTAGTCAGTCGTGTTGCCACGATACTAAACGAGTTTTGGGATACTGGTATCGTCCCCGACCTAATATATAGTCTTAGTCAGTCAATAGTACTCCTGAGTGGCGCAGTGGTCTAAGGCACTGCATCGCAGTGCTAACTGTGCCACTAGAGATCCTGGTTCGAATCCAGGCTCTGTCGCCGCCGGCCGCGACCGGGAGACTCATGGGCGGCGCACAATTGGCCCAGGGTAGGGGAGGGAATGGCCGGCAGGGATGTAGCTCAGTTGATAGAGCATGGCGTTTGCAACGCCAGGGTTGTGGGTTTGATTCCCACGGGGGCCAGTATAAAAAAAAAAGATGTATTCACGATACTAAACTTGTTTTGGGATACTGGTATCGTCCCCGACCTAATATATAGTCTTAGTTAGTCGTGTTGTCACGATACTTGTAGGCATGATTTTTTTTATAGATATACACTGAAAAAGAAATATTAAACAACATGCAACAATAAAATATTTTATTAAGTTACAGTTCATAAGGAAATCTGTCAATTTAAATAAATTCATTAGGCCATAATCTATGGATTTCACATGACTGGGAATACAGATATGCATCTGTTGGTCTCAGATACCTTTAACAAAAAAAGGTAGTGGCGTGGATCAGAAAACCAGTCAGTATCTGGTGTGACCACCATTTGCCTCATGCAGCGCGACACAGCCTCTTCGCATAGAGTTGATCAGGCTGTTGATTGTGGCCTGTGAAATGTTGTCCCACTCCTCTTCAATGGCTGTGCGAAGTTACTGGATATTGGCAGGAACTAGAACACGCTGTTGTCCACGTCGATCCAGTGCATCCCAAACATGCTCAATGGGTGTCATGTCTGGTGAGTATGCAGGCCATGGAAGAATTGGGACATCTTCAGCTTACAGAAATTGTGTCCAGATCCTTGAGACATGGGCTGTGCTGAAACGTGAGGTGATGGCGGCGGATGAATGGCACGACAATGGGCCTCAGGATCGCATCACGGTATCTCTGTGCATTCAAAACGGCCATCAATAAAATGCAATTGTGTTCATTGTCCGTAGCTTATGCCTGCCTGCCCATACCCCCACCATGGGGCACTCTGTTCACAACGTTGACATCAGCAAACCGCTCGCCCACACGACGCCATCTGCCCGGTACAGTTGAAACCGATATTCACCCGTGAAGAGCACACTTCTTCAGTGTGCCAGTGGCCATCGAAGGTGAGCATTTGCCCACTGAAGTCAGTTACGACACCGAACTGCAGTCAGGTTAAGACTCTGGTGAGGACGACAAGCACGCAGATGAGCTTCCCTGAGACGATTTCTGACAGCTTGTGCAGAAATTCTTTGGTTATGCAAACCCCCAGTTTTCATCAGCTGTCCGGGTCGCTGGCCAACATTCAATTATCTGGCAACAGCTCTGGTGGACATTCCTGCAGTCAGCATGCCAATTGCACGCTCCCTCAAAACTTGAGACATCTGTGGCATTGTGTTGTGTGACAATACTGCACATTTTAGTGGCCTTTTATTGTCCACAGCACAAGGTGCATCTGTGTAATGATCATGCTGTTTAATCAGCTTCTTGATATGACATGTCAGGTGGCTGGATTATCTTGGCAAAGGAGAAATGCTCACTGACAGATATAAACCAATGTGTGTAACAAAATTTGAAAAATAAGCTTTTTGTGCATATGGAACATTTCTGTGATCTTTTATTTCAGCTCATGAAACATGGGACCAACATTTTACATGTTTCGTTTATATTTTTGCTCAGTGTAAGTATTGTGAGAGCGGATACTGTATCGTCACTATTAGTCAGTCAGTGTATAGAAATATACCCCATCTTACCACCTCTCCCCAGTTCCTACTCCATCTTACCACCTCTCCCCAGTTCCTCCCCCATCTTACCACCTCTCCCCAGTTCCTCCATCTTACCGGCTCTCCCCAGTTCCTCCTCAGGTCAGGGTGGTCCCAGGAATACCAGGGGTCTCTCTCATGCTGGGATCTGTCTGGCAATTTTGGATAGTCTCCATACCTACAGAAACACAATACAACAGGAAAACAGTCCATAGGTGAATAACCTTAGGTAATGCAGAAATCAGGAAATGTTAAAACTCCTATTGCTCTCCAATATTGTCTCTCATACCCTATATAGTGCATCCCATAGGGATATCAGTGAGTTCAACCCACAGGTTGAATTACCAAATCAATTTGCTAGTTGTTTGGCAAAGGAACATAGCTCCTGCTGTGATGGGGTGGTTATAGAGGAAAGGAAAACAATGGCGTGTCCTTCCTTATCCATGGTACCCAGCTTCCTTACCCCTCGCCATTATCGGGGATTGGTTCATAATCCTCCACCCTCATGTTGTACTTCTTTGCTGCTGCTGCCCTCTCCTCGGGAGTCTTGGGGTATGGACCTGGCAGCATGCCCTTGGAAGGTCCAGAGGCTATACAACATTTGGAAATTAGTCAATACAGTACCATTTATCCCTATGATCAACCAGAGTGTGATTGTCAGCTAGCTAACTAGCCGTTTGAGAGTAACGTTAGGAATTGAACAAACAAAAAAACTACCTAGCGTAGTTAGCACAAGTTATCCAAAGACAGTAACGTTGGCTGGCTAGGTAAACGTTTATGGGATCATCTAGCCTCATATTTTATCGTAGATAGCTAGCTACATACTACTGAATGAAGCTTGTACTGACGTTAGTAAACAACTGAACAAGATGCAGCTCTGTTGTTAGCAAGCTAGGCTAGGTCAAGGTTAGCGAAACTCTGCCTTGCATGTTCTAACTTCCATTCCAACTTGATGCAGGCATTTTGCATTTGTACAACGATATCGCAGAAAGAAAAAAAAAAAAGATCCATGAACCAACCTGCTCTGACTTGGGAGAGAAGCGCCGAGAAGCCTTGCCGTTTCCCATTGGAAAGAGCTCGAGCCCAATTTCTGAAACCCACCGCAGCCATGTTCAGTGGTCGCGGTGACATTGAACAGTGAAATACGCATGCGTCCCGTGATAACTACCGGAAAATCAAATGTTGATTTTTTTATATTTTCTTCTTCGGGATTTGGTGGGCGGATCGCATCCAACTTGTACGTGCATACACCGCCACCTACTGCACTGAAGTGATAGGCCAGTCACAGCCAACCTATATTACATTCTCTTAATTAGTCCTGTTCCTCTAAGAAAGTGAAATATAGCTCTAGACAACACCGCCTACACTCATTAAAAACCCACTACGGTCAAATACTTTGACCGTATTTGCTCCTGCACCATGCCAACGGCCTGGGAGGACGGGACACCACCCCTCAACACACCCTGTAACTCTTCTGAAGTCAAATCTCGTATACCCAAATACATCTCTGCATAAACATTGCACCTGAAACAACGCAGTGGATTCGCCACAAAAGCTCTAACAGGTTAACTGATATATCCTAACATGACTTTGTCGGGTAAAGACTCTGACTCAAAAGGCCTGACAGTGACTCCTCTGTTTCACCACCCTCCCCACCGGGTCTGCGACGCACCAAACGGCGGACGTCACAAACACCAGGAATCCTCAACTTCAATTGCTCCATCTCCACACGTATCGCTACCCCAGAAATCACTCCTTTCAATAGTGCCCTGTTCCTAAGAGCAAAGCAAGAAACAGATCTTGACCGAAGTTACGTGACACAGAGCACCTGCTCCCTCTTATCAGAAGAGACACAAACAAATATCACAAGTCCACTACAGGTTACCTTCACTCATTCAACTGCCCCCAACTCCTTTCTCACCCACCCTGAAACCACAAATGGACCCGACAAAAGGCAAGGGTCCACTTTCTCCAAAAATGTCACTCCTACTGGACCAGATTCTTCTTTATCATGTCCAAACTCGGTGGTCCTCACCGCAGGTACTTCATCCTCACCCTCGTCAGGTTCCATCTCTGAGCTACTGGAGGACATATCCCTCTTTTTGCACTTGACGCCAACTTTCCTGATCACACCTGCCACCACATTTAATTCAACCTCACTGTCGTCACGTTCAATTTCCTTCTGTAGCTTTTCCAGAGGTTCTGTGCTATCCTCCATTCCATATTCACTCAAAACATGTTCCACTTTTCTCATTTTTTGATTGTCTGACATCTTATCACCTTAAAAAAATGGGTATTTTTTTCTGAATAGCAGTCTCTTTGATCAGAAAAACGTCAAAGTATAGAAATGTCAAACATAAAACTATCCAAATCATGAATTGTATTTTATCATCACACATCCATAAAGTGCTCAGTTAAATTGTGTATATTCTTTATGTATGGTATATCATTCCATACAAGTAGGTTTGAGTTTCTATGAGTCTGGAGACTCGGTTTTTCACCCTACTGTAGCCAACAAATAATGTTTTAACAATGTTAAACAATTAAATGGACAACGTATTTTAAGATTTCAGGCAAAATATTTATTCACTTCCTCTGTTTTGCAACAATAACAAAGGGAGTAGTTACATTGAGAGCATGCTGATTACATGCCTACTGATCACCAAAAGGGCCTGGAGGGTTCTGATACTCTGATAGGCCTACTAATCACCAACAAGGGCTGGAGGGATCTGATACTCTGAGTGAATGCACTGAAACTCAGAGTCCTTCTCCCTGCTCCATCAGATCCAGCTCAGCTGCATTTAGTCTGCATTTATTGAGAGATCGTCACTCTTCCTCTGCTGGCGAAGGACCCACTTTCTTGACAGCCATAAAGGGAACAGATGGCTCCATTTATAGAAGGCTTGCGATGTCTTTCTCCACGATCTCAGGAGGGCCATGAAGTTCATAACTGGGGAAAAGGAGAGGCCATTATAAAGTATTTTCAAATCTTGTTATTTGTAAACGAATTAACGAATGAATTATATGAATGCATGATTGATACATTTATTATACTGTCAAGTCATTTTTTCTTCTTCTTCGTGTGATTGACTTACCGTCTGAAAGGCACCCCTTTAGAATCGATTAGAAACTTCTCAAAGTTCCAGCGAATGTCATTGACTTTGATGGGTGACCAGTATAACTTCTTTATATCTCCTATGACAGGGTTCACATAGGGCAAAGACTCCTGTTGTAGAAGACATGAACAAAAGCTTTTAGTGAGGTCTGGAAGTCCATAAGGTATTCAACTTGACCCCAGAGTGAGGTACATAATAGTACATAAGGACATGTCAAATATACTACCACATAGCCATCAATCTAGTTTGATGTGTGACTGTGCTAGTCCATTAAACATTTATGCTAGTATGAAAAATGTATGTACTCACTAAAAAACTGTAAGTCGCTCTGGATAAGAGCGTCTGCTAAATGACTAAAATGTAAAATGTACCTTGAGATAGGCGAAAAGAGGTTCTTCATTCAACCCGTTGACCTCGATCTTGCCAAACACAGGGAACTTGGGGACAAACCCCCCACCTGGCCTTACATACTTGAGAAGGTTGAGGGTTTCATGATTTACCTCTGAAGACACAACAACAACAAATACAACAGAACAGTAAGCTTATTAGTTCTGAAACAGAGACATTTAAAAAACAAACTGGTCTCGTCATCGTTGTTCCACATGACAAACAAGCATACTATGGGCCTACACATGAGTGTTTTGATACTTAGCATTACTCCTGGAGACAAAGTAGGCCTATAAGTTACAACAGATCAAAAACACTTATTGTTATTTCAAAAAGACTTACCAGGTGCCTGAAGACCAAACTGATTGCAGGAGAATCCCAGGACAGTGAAGTTGAGGTCACCAAACATTTCCATGAGTGCATTCATTCTGTGGTACTGTTGGATGACCCACATAATTAGAACACCACCTCAACATTCCCCTTGGAGAACAAAAACATTCCCCTTGGGACTGACTGTAAAATATCTCTAATACTACAACACAATTAGGCCTGTGTTCGCTGACCAGCATTAGGCTTTTAGCCTGTATGGGCTAGCACCATGAATCATCATTAGCCTACCTCCTCTATTGTTGACTCTCAGAAGGTGGCCATGTTGACAACGAGGAGCACCATGCCCCTGTAGTCACTGAGAGGAACGCTCTGACCGTCCAAGGTCTCAGCGCTGAAATCATAGATTGATTTAATGCACGCCATTATAGGATATACTTCTTCTTTAGCTTGTAGCCTATATCCAGAGCGGTCAGTCAGGAGTGGGTATTCACTCAGCCACCCTGTTGGTCTTCCTCATTCAGGGAACCATAACTCTAGGCTCAGCAATTGTTCAGCATGGTTGACTCCATTGTGTCCCTGCCTGCTAAAAGGTGAATTGACAGAATGGTTATTTGTTCAGCAGTTTGCATGGGTATGCAGATCCTGTTAGTGACAGTTAGTCATTGGTTTCCTCTCATTTTTCCACTTGACAGGTATGTAGAAAAGCTATGCATCTATTGGAAATACTGTAGAACCATAGGAAACTAATATTGGTGCTGTTCCTGGGGGTCACTATAGAATAGTCCTCTGTAGCTCAATTGGTAGAGCATGGCGCTTGTAATGCCAGGGTAGTGGGTTCGATCCCTGGGACCACCCATATGTAAAAATGTATGCACACATGACTGTAAGTCGCTTTGGATAAAAGCGTCTGCTAAATGGCATATTATTATTATTATAATAGATTATCTATTTTACAATATAAAGAAAATACTATATTGTCAGATTATTGATTATTTTGTACATGGTAGAGAATTAAGTATGATCATCATAACCAAAGCTTAAATGGAATTGGATATTTCATTAATTGAGCCTATTGGTTATTACTGTGTCCAAGCTTGGCCTATACATTTTGTTTTCCATACATAATAAATTGCATTTGTAGAACGATTTTCATTTATTGACATGAATCAAAGCTCTTCACATTGTGAGCCACCATTGGATAATAAAATAATTCCTTCTGATAAAGAACTGATCAAGTCATTCCTTAAACTGACAGTGAGTGCGTATCGGTAAAATGCACATGCGTAGAATGTCACTTGGATCCTAATTTCACTTCATAACGTTCGGTCGTACATTTTTACCAAAACATTGCACATAATTGTCAAAGACCATCAATAATCATTCAAATTTATCATTTTTTCTCAGCTTTATTTATCCTAAAACAAACACATTTACTGTGATATAGAGTCACTATTCCTGCGCAGAGAGGTTGACTGTGCATTCTGGAACATACCCAGTGTTCGAACCCGGAAGTTCGGGAATACAGCCCAAAAAGCTGAGCTAGAAAGCTTCGACCAAGGCTCACAAGATAGCTACATGTACAACGACAGTTTGTTAGCTATCTCGCATATTTCTGTGGATTCAAAATGGATGCGGAAACAGAGTGTTGCAAGTATGTATTTTGTAAGCACACATGTATTTTTGTTTACCATAAAAAAGTGTCAGCGGAGCTAGCTAACCGTTAGCTACCGTAGCTTGCTACGGCAGTTGGAGAATGCATGCCCTGCCCTGTCCTGCAGAATCATCACATCATTCCTTATGGTTGAGCTAGCTAGCTAACGTATCTAGCCATCAATCTAGTTTGTAGAGCTAGTTCAAACGCGAGGCAGACGTTGCTGTGTGACTGTGCTAGTCCATTAACTTGTTCATCATTTGATCAAGTTTTAAATGTCTGTTGGCAGATGTCACCTCTTGGATTTGCCCTGGGAGGATGTGCTGGTAACACACATCTTCTGCTACCTGCCATTACGCCAGCTGGTGCGGCTACAGAGAGTGAGCAAGCAGTTCTATGCCCTCATCCAGGTGTACCTGGCCAACTGTCGCATCTTTGACCTCACACAGGTAGGCCACACACTATCCATTCTATTTAGTCCAGGATTTCCTTAAAGTTTCTTGTACTGAAATGCTCATACACTATTTAGCCTAATACCCAGTTTACAATCACACTCCTGTAATGTTCCCAGATCGGGCCCAGCCTTCCCAAGGAGGCATTCAGCAACATACTAAGGGACAACAAAGTCCTTCAGAACTTGTCCGTCCAGAACTGCTCCGATTGGGTGACGGACAAGGAGCTGCTGCCTGTGATTGGCCAGAACCAGCACCTGCTGAGAGTGGACATGAGGGGGTGTGACCGGCTGACCCGTCACTCTTTAGTAGCCGTGTCGTTGAGCTGCACACACCTGGAGTACCTAGTCCTGGCCCACTGTGAGTGGGTGGACAGCCTGTCCATACGCAGCCTGGCTGACCACTGTGGGGGCCTGAGGTCCATCGACCTGACCGCCTGCCGCCAGCTCAAAGACGAGGCCATCTGTTATCTATCCAAGAAGTGTGTGAAGATGAGGTCGCTGTCTGTGGCGGTCAACGCCAACATTACAGACGTGTCTGTGGAGGAAGTGGCCAAGAACTGCAGGGAGCTGGAACAGCTAGACCTGACAGGCTGCCTGAGGGTTAGGAACAACTCCATCAGGTGCTGTTGTTTTGATACACTGACTGCTCAAATGATTGGTATCATCTCTCTCTCTGTGTGTGTGTGTGTGTGTGTATTTTGCTAATGTAGGTTATCTATATACTAGTCAGGTTTATATACTAGTCAGGTTCATATACTAGTCAGGTTCAGATACTAGTCAGGTTCATATACTAGTCAGGTTTATATACTAGTCAGGTTTATATACTAGTCAGGTTCAGATACTTGTCAGGTTTATATACTAGTCAGGTTCATATACTAGTCAGGTTCATATACTAGTCAGGTTCATATACTAGTCAGGTTCTAGTCAGGTTCATATACTAGTCAGGTTTATATACTAGTCAGGTTTATATACTAGTCAGGTTTATATACTAGTCAGGTTTATATACTAGTCAGGTTCATATACTAGTCAGGTTCTAGTCAGGTTCATATACTAGTCAGGTTTATATACTAGTCAGGTTCATATACTAGTCAGGTTCATATACTAGTCAGGTTTATATACTAGTCAGGTTCAGATACTAGTCAGGTTCATATACTAGTCAGGTTCATATACTAGTCAGGTTCTAGTCAGGTTCATATACTAGTCAGGTTTATATACTAGTCAGGTTTATATACTAGTCAGGTTTATATACTAGTCAGGTTTATATACTAGTCAGGTTCATATACTAGTCAGGTTCATATACTAGTCAGGTTCTAGTCAGGTTTATATACTAGTCAGGTTTATATACTAGTCAGGTTCATATACTTGTCAGGTTCATATACTAGTCAGGTTTATATACTAGTCAGGTTCATATACTAGTCAGGTTCTAGTCAGGTTCATATACTAGTCAGGTTTATATACTAGTCAGGTTCATATACTAGTCAGGTTCATATACTAGTCAGGTTTATATACTAGTCAGGTTCAGATACTAGTCAGGTTCATATACTAGTCAGGTTCAGATACTAGTCAGGTTCATATACTAGTCAGGTTTATATACTAGTCAGGTTTATATACTAGTCAGGTTCAGATACTTGTCAGGTTCATATACTAGTCAGATTCTAGTCAGGTTCTAGTCAGGTTCATATACTAGTCAGGTTCATATACTAGTCAGGTTCATATACTAGTCAGGTTCATATACTAGTCAGGTTCTAGTCAGGTTCATATACTAGTCAGGTTCAGATACTAGTCAGGTTCATATACTAGTCAGGTTCATATACTAGTCAGGTTCTAGTCAGGTTCATATACTAGTCAGGTTCTAGTCAGGTTCATATACTAGACAGGTTCAGATACTAGTCAGGTTCATATACTAGTCAGGCTCTAGTCAGGTTCATATACTAGACAGGTTCAGATACTAGTCAGGTTCATATACTAGTCAGGTTCTAGTCAGGTTCATATACTAGTCAGGTTCAGATACTAGTCAGGTTCATATACTAGTCAGGTTCATATACTAGTCAGGTTAATATACTAGTCAGGTTCATATACTAGTCAGGTTTATATACTAGTCAGGTTCATATACTAGTCAGGTTCATATACTAGTCAGGTTCAGATACTAGTCAGGTTCATATACTAGTCAGGTTCTAGTCAGGTTCAGATACTAGTCAGGTTCAGATACTAGTCAAGTTCATATACTAGTCAGGTTCAGATACTAGTCAGGTTCAGATACTAGTCAGGTTTATATACTAGTCAGGTTCATATACTAGTCAGGTTCATATACTAGTCAGGTTCATATACTAGTCAGGTTCATATACTAGTCAGGTTCATATACTAGTCAGGTTCATATACTAGTCAGGTTCAAATACTAGTCAGGTTCATATACTAGTCAGGTTTATATACTAGTCAGGTTCATATACTAGTCAGGTTCATATACTAGTCAGGTTCTAGTCAGGTTCAGATACTAGTCAGGTTTATATACTAGTCAGGTTCATATACTAGTCAGGTTCTAGTCAGGTACAGATACTAGTCAGGTTCATATACTAGTCAGGTTCATATACTAGTCAGGTTCATATGCTAGTCAGGTTTATATACTAGTCAGGTTTATATACTAGTCAGGTTCTAGTCAGGTTCATATACTAGTCAGGTTTATATACTAGTCAGGTTCTAGTCAGGTTCTAGTCAGGTTCATATACTAGTCAGGTTCATATACTAGTCAGGTTCATATACTAGTCAGGTTCATATGCTAGTCAGGTTTATATACTAGTCAGGTTCATATGCTAGTCAGGTTTATATACTAGTCAGGTTCATATACTAGTCAGGTTTATATACTAGTCAGGTTCTAGTCAGGTTCAGATACTAGTCAGGTTCATATACTAGTCAGGTTCAGATACTAGTCAGGTTCAGATACTAGTCAGGTTCATATACTAGTCAGGTTCATATGCTAGTCAGGTTTATATACTAGTCAGGTTCATATACTAGTCAGGTTTATATACTAGTCAGGTTCTAGTCAGGTTCATATACTAGTCAGGTTCATATACTAGTCAGGTTTATATACTAGTCAGGTTTATATACTAGTCAGGTTTATATACTAGTCAGGTTCTAGTCAGGTTCAGATACTAGTCAGGTTCATATACTAGTCAGGTTCATATGCTAGTCAGGTTTATATCCTAGTCAGGTTCATATACTAGTCAGGTTTATATACTAGTCAGGTTCTAGTCAGGTTCAGATACTAGTCAGGTTCATATACTAGTCAGGTTCATATACTAGTCAGGTTCAGATACTAGTCAGGTTCTAGTCAGGTTCAGATACTAGTCAGGTTTATATACTAGTCAGGTTCATATACTAGTCAGGTTCATATACTAGTCAGGTTCATATACTAGTCAGGTTTATATACTAGTCAGGTTCTAGTCAGGTTCAGATACTAGTCAGGTTCAGATACTAGTCAGGTTCATATACTAGTCAGGTTCAGATACTAGTCAGGTTCATATACTAGTCAGGTTCAGATACTAGTCAGGTTCTAGTCAGGTTCAGATACTAGTCAGGTTCATATACTAGTCAGGTTTATATACTAGTCAGGTTTATATACTAGTCAGGTTCATATACTAGTCAGGTTCATATACTAGTCAGGTTCATATACTAGTCAGGTTTATATACTAGTCAGGATCTAGTCAGGTTCAGATACTAGTCAGGTTCATATACTAGTCAGGTTCATATACTAGTCAGGTTTATATACTAGTCAGGTTCAGATACTAGTCAGGTTCTAGTCAGGTTCAGATACTAGTCAGGTTCATATACTAGTCAGGTTTATATACTAGTCAGGTTTATATACTAGTCAGGTTCATATACTAGTCAGGTTCAGATACTTGTCAGGTTCATATACTAGTCAGGTGTATATACTAGGCAGGTTCATATACTAGTCAGGTTTATATACTAGTCAGGTTCATATGCTAGTCAGGTTCATATGCTAGTCAGGTTCATATGCTAGTCAGGTTCATATGCTAGTCAGGTTCATATGCTAGTCAGGTTCATATACTAGTCAGGTTTATATACTAGTCAGGTTCATATGCTAGTCAGGTTCATATGCTAGTCAGGTTCATATGCTAGTCAGGTTCATATGCTAGTCAGGTTCATTTTGACTAAGTCGTTTGTCACTGTTATTCTACTGTCATGTTCCACCTGTATGTCTCGCTCTGGGCTGACACTTTTTGGGTGCAAAACCCACAGTGTTTTACTGTGACATGTTTTAGATGTGCAGTGGCACATCCTCAGTGGCACACCTGTAGGAACCATGTTCATGCTGTGTTTGTCTGACTCTGCAGTCCAGGACGGTTGCAGACTATGTCCTGCTCCGGCTTGCTTTGGATGAAGGGGAGTGGCACTCTACTTTGATATTCACTGGTAATCCTGTCCTTACACCTTTTGGTCCTCTGTGTGTGTGTGTGTGTGTGTGTGTGTGTGTGTGTGTGTGTGCGTGCGTGTGTGTGTGTGTGTGTGTGCGTGCGTGCGTGCGTGCGTGCGTGTGCGCAGGACTGTTGCAGAGTACTGCCCCAAGCTGCAGTCTCTGAAGGTGAACCACTGTCACAACGTGACTGAGTCCAGTCTGGACCCCCTGCGGAAGAGGAATGTAGAGATTGATGTGGAGCCACCACTACAGAGGGCCCTTGTGCTGCTGCAGGTATGAGGGCGGAGGACACGCTCATGTACAATTATTACTGTCATTTAGAAAATCACAATTAGTGTATAATAATAATAATAATCACATATCACCCTCACAGTTTTACCACTTGGAAGAACATCCGGTACCCTATACATTTAATGTGAATGGCTGAACACACGCGTTGTCTTGTATTGTTTCACTGAGGCATTGATAAAAGCAATTGTACTGCAAGGACCATACAAACCAAAAAGTCAGTCTGAAATATGTATTGTTGTCTGTCTATCCCTTGGTGCTACTGCAGGATGTGGTGGGGTTCGCTCCCTTCATCAACCTCCAGATCTAGGCTAACGAACATCTGTATTCCTCCATCCAACCAACTGGAAACGGGTAGGCTAGCTAGGCTAACGAACATCTGTATTCCTCCATCCAACAGACTGGAAACAGGTAGGCTAGCTAGGCTAAGGAACATCTGTATTCCTCCATCCAACCAACTGGAGACGGGTAGGCTAGCTAGGCTAAGGAACATCTGTATTCTTCCATCCAACAGACTGGAAACGGGTAGGCTAGCTAGGCTAACGAACATCTGTATTCCTCCATCCAACCAACTGGAAACGGGTAGGCTAGCTAGGCTAAGGAACATCTGTATTCCTCCATCCAACAGACTGGAAACGGGTAGGCTAGCTAGGCTAAGGAACATCTGTATTCCTCCATCCAACCAACTGGAAACGGGTAGGCTAGCTAGGCTAATGAACATCTGTATTCCTCCATCCAACCAACTGGAAACAGGTAGGCTAGCTAGGCTAAGGAACATCTGTATTCCTCCATCCAACAGACTGGAAACAGGTAGGCTAGCTAGCTAGCGCTTCTCCGAAATATTTGAAGCTTTTTGATCTAAATAGCTGTTTATTTTGCAAGTGTGTGCCTATGCATTCATGCAGTATAAATGTTATGTAACTACACATTTCCTGAAGTGTGCACTCGTTCACTTCTCCCTACCTCATCCCCATATTGTTATTTATTTTGCTAATTTGCACCACAGTATCTCTATTTGCACATCATCTCTTGCACATCTATCATTCCAGTATTAATACTAATTGTAATTATTTTGCACTATAGCCTATTTATTGCCTTACCTCCATAACTTGCTACATTTGCACACACTGTATATATATATTGTTTTTATCGCACTGCTTTGCTTTATCTTGGCCAGGTCGCAGTTGTAAATGAGAACTTGTTCTCAACTGGCTTACCTGGTTAAATAAAGGTGAAATAAAAATAAAATATAAATAAATATAAATATATTTAAAAGTATTGGGATAGGTGTAGGTATGTGCTAGACAGAGTTTCCACAATATGTATTATACCAGTAGTTACCAGTAAATGCAGTGCATGCTTAGGGAGAAAGGACAGATTATTGGACACTATTGTAATGTTCTGCAGTCTATGTAACCAGCTTCATTGTTTTTATTTTGCAGGTTTTCCTCCACTAGGAGAATTACCTGTTTCAATTGAAACACACCCTGTGTGCTGGGACATCAATTAAAGCAATGCAAGGACAAGCGGTTAACGGATGTATATGGGAAATATATTGTGGAACTTGTCTCTTAGTTATTCCAGTGGTAGGCCTATCATAGTCTGGATGCCAGTCTGTTTAGCTAACAGTTAACAGCTCTCTGACTTGCTGGAGGACCCAGTGTTACACCTCCTCACAGTAATATTTTGGGTTCCAGTCTGTTTAGCTAACATGTCTTGTCATGTGCCACGGAGTACAAAAGAGTGGAATGTTAGCTATACAGACTTGAACCCAGACTAGGTCTACCATATTCTGGGGAGAAAATATGTCTTTTTGAGTTGATGTTGCAGATTATAATTATGCCCTTATGAAAAGACTGAAGGAAGCCATGCACTTTTTTTAGTAACGCTGTCTAGGAGTCAGAAAGATTCCTGCGGTATTTCTTTGTGTCTTATCACACTCTAACAACACTAGATGTTCTTGTGATCTATAGCTTTTTTAAAAGGGCCATTCCAACCAAAGGAGAAGACATTGTAACTGTAAGTTTTTGTGTGTTTATTGACATGTTACTCTGCTAATTGGATGATACGTACACCGCTAAATGTTTCATTCAGATTAGCAAGGTAAACTTTTTTATATTAGGTAGGTAAACGTTTTATAGCGTGTGTTTGCATTGACCTTACATTGACTGAAACTATGCTCTTCTTACAATATCCTTTTTAAATGGTAGTTCAGCTGATCAGTTCATGCCCGGCCCGCCATTGTAAAAATGTCATGTTATAAAAATCTGGATGCCATGATCTTGGAATCCTCCTTTTTGTCTGTTTTACTTTAGGAAATCTCGTTTTCGATTTGAACGTCTGAAAACATGTAGGCCTAGTTGTAAATCGACATTAGTTCAATAAAGCTTTCTCATACGGAATGCTATGAGGGAGGACACATTTCCGTTGGTTTTTCAATAGTCACATATTACAATCACAGTTCTACATCTTGGAGGAAACATGAGAAGAACATGCAGAGTAAAGTACATTTAATGTGATTGGCTGAACACCCACATTGGTATTGTTTCAATGAGGAGTTTCAGTATTGAAACCTATTTGAATTGTATATGTAAGGAGGACAATCCAAACATGGCTATCTGAGAATATCAAATCAAATGTTATTGGTCACATGCGCCGAATACCAAGTACTATCTATAACCTGTGAGCTGTGTTATCTTTGTCTTGCTAGTTATCTTACTACATTATGTCTGCGTGGCAGTTGGGTGGAACAGGACTTCTCTTTGTGTAGCCATAACATTACGACTAGAAGGAATGCTCTCTTCCTGTAACAAACATATGCCAATACATGTGCACGTCGGTGAACTTCAAGTGAAAGGGTTTGAAAAAACGAAGGTGCCGCTGTACTCCTAATTATCCCACAACGCTTCACGGCAAATCGAGAAGTGGATATTTTTACTGTCACAATACCCAACCTCCTGACTGTTAATGCAACAGGCTGGGGAGCGGCACAGGGTCAGCATTACAGCCCTACGCTTGTAACAGTTCAGGGGTTAAATGCCTTGCTCAAGGCCACAATGGCAGTAGGGGATGGCACCAGCCCTGTGTCTATTAACTTTTAAATGCTGTGCTTGATTTAGCTTGCCTGGCGCAATGGAATCAATGGAATAGTCCGGAAAGTGCAAACCCCACCCACCCAGCTGGCACTCCAGGCAGGCTCAAGCAAACGCTCAAACAACAGCCTGAATGAAATCAACTTGAACTTTAATACTGTTGGTACTATTTCAGCTCTCTGACTTGCTGGAGGACCCAGTGTTACACCTCCTCACAGTAAATAATATGCCAGTAAATATCTGAAGGCAAATGCACAAACACACAGAGACAGTCCTGAGGTAACCAAATACTGTATATGAGCAATGTTGTATATTTTGAAGTGTTCTTGTGGGTTAGCTAAGGCTTAATGCCTGAGGAGGCAGAGTAGCATATTATTCTGTTGAGAATAGAATGTTGATGCCTGGACAATGTAAAATTCATGTAGAACTGTATCATTTAAAATGTAGGCTTTCTAAATACATCCGCAAGACGTCTTGCCAATTAACAAACTGTCTAAACTGCATCTTCCCAATGCATAATGTCAGATTAATTTTTTTATTTTTATTTTGAATATTTTAATCATACAATATGCTTGCAGTGAAGCCGCTGAACATCTAAATGACATTCGTCATCTAACAAACTCCCATCCAGAGCGACCCACAGAAGCAACCAGGGTCAACGCCCTGCTCAAGGGCACGTCGACAGATCTCCCATAAGGTCAAAAACGGGAACCCGAACCAGCGACCCATCAGCCACCGGCCCAAGCTCCCAACCGCCAGGCCACCAGCCCTCCAAGATCCCCCCCCCCCCACAGTTCCCCAAAAGCTGCCCTCAACCATCCAAGACACAGTTTCCCCCGAGAAATATAAAATAATTCCATTCCCCACCCCCAAGACCCTGTCCCCAAGCCCCCATTCCCCAATGCACCAACAAAATGAACAAAAGAAAAGACAAAGGAAAACAGAAAACAACAACGCAAAAAAACAAAAGTCATCAAGGACAACAACAATCATAACAGCAAGGCCAACTGAATACGTTTGAGTGCATGTATGGCTCTTTTGACGTGTGTATATGTGCGTGTGTGTGTGTCCGTGTATGTGCACGTGTGTGTATTTTAATGAGAGCGTGTGTATATGCATGTGTACAAACACCTGCACGGCATCAGCTTCAGGCAAACAGTGTCATTCAAACATACTTTTTGCATTTCTACGCGCCATATACCTTTCAACTATGCTGTGATGTTCAACATACAATTTGAAAATACCTAATCGAAATAGAATCCACAGATTGCGAGTTGAAGATAAATACTTTTACTAAGAGTATTAGTATATTAGTAATTGGCTGACCCGGTCTCTCCAGATATCCACAAACAATACTATTTCTAGGGTCAATTTTAGATTCATGTTATGCATTTTCAGCCATTCCTGAACCTGAGACCAGAAACAGGCTACCTGAGGGCAGTACCAAAACAAATGGTCTATTGATTCTGTATCCTCACAACAAAATCTGCAGAGCTGCGATGATTGTACGCCCCAAATATTCAACATTTTGTTGCTGGCAAGAATTATGTACAATACTTTTAGCTGAAAAGCACGAAGTCTTTAATCTTGAGTCGTTTTATATATCAATTTGTACACCCTGTACCATGGAATCGGTACATCAAAAATCTCTTCCCAACTATTTTGCAATCTGTATGGCACAGCTGTCAACATCCTGGTCCTCAAATGAAACTGGTATACTTTCCTATTTATGCTATTTTTATTCCTCCGCCAGTTTTGATCCTTTATATTGGGCAGACAGACCAGTTCCCTACCTCCTCCCGCTGCCACCTGCCTCCTCCATTTTTGAGGTAATGCTGTAATCAATTGGTTGTAATCTTGGATTGAGCAGACCTTCCCATACAATTATGATATCTAAATGAAAGACATAACTACCATTCCAATTTACAATATCATTTAAAAACAAAATACCCTTTTCAAACATATTTTCCATAAATACAAGTATTTTATCAACCAGCACATTTGAGTTCAGCCATAATATTTGTTGTAATATTTGTTCCATCTTTTCAGGGGGATGAAATTGAAGTCAGCTCAGCAATGCTTGTTTGAAAAATGGAGATACTTTGAAAAAAAGTTTCATTTTCAATTAATCGAAAATGAGACATGGCAATCTGCACAAAGGCAAAAAGGCCATTTATAAACAATAGATTCGCTTTTCTTAGTAATCTACTTGAGAACCATTTAGGGTTCTGTCACAAGTGTAGAGAGGAGGAGGCAGTCGCAGGTTTAGAACTACTGCATTTATTAAAGTACCATAGCTTAAAGCGGGACGAAACCCACAGTGCAAAATATAAAGTACTCAGGGAAAAAAGTAGGAGCAGGAAAGAACAAGCAACATAAACAACGACCGACAAAGACAAATGACAGAGGGAGTATATATATATATATATATACAGTGATAGAGTGGAGATTGGAACCAGGTGTGTGTAATGACGAGACAAGTCCGGGGTTGAAGAGTGAAGGGCGTTTGCGGCAGCTAGAAGGACTCCCACTCCAGAGCCCGGCCCGTCAGCACTGAAATCACCAAGGCCACCTTGTCCCTCTCGGAGGCCGTCCCGGCATGACGTGCAAGGTGGAGGTCACACTGCAGGAGAAACCCCCTACAGTGAGCTGGGGTGCTGTCAAACCGCTCCGGGAGGGGCAGGTGGACGTTGCTGATCGGAACGGGTGATGTAGATTGTGGTGGGGTGGCTGGAACGACCATGAGGAGCTGGGATGGTGGAGGTGTAGCCTGAATTTGGCGTACGGTCCGGATCACCTCGTCCATGGCAGTCCCGGGGTGCTCCAGGCACGAGTCTTGCTGTAGGAGCTGCAGCGGAGAGGTCGGGATGTCCTGCTGCCTCCTGTTTTCTTGGGTCGGTCATTCTGTCACAAGTGTTGAGAGGAGGAGGCAGTCGCAGCTTTAGAACTACTGAATTTATTAAAGCACCATAGCTTAAAGCGGGACGAAACCCACAGTGCAAAATATAAAGTACTCAGGAAATAGTATGAGAGATTCCTCTCAGGAAAACAAGCAACATATACAATGACCGACAAAGACAAATGACAGAGAGAGTATATATACCGTGATAGAGTAGGGATTGGAACCAGGTGTGTGTAATGATGACGAGACAAGTTCGGGGATGATGAGTGAAGGGCGTTTGCCAGCAGCAGGTTCGGCAGCAGCTAGAAGGCCGGCGACGCCGAACGCCTGAGCTGGACAGGAGGGGGAGACAAAGCGAAGGCAGGTTCAAGTAAAACTTTTGGATAAGTGAAGCTTTTAGAGAGAGGTTTACTGCTTTTAGAGTTAATAATCTCAACCCACCCAGTTCATATTCATGATATAGATAGGCACGCTTTATCTTGTCTGGTTTAGCATCACAGATAAAGCTAAATATTTTTTTGCTCATATGATTTGAAAAACAAAATCATCATAAGTAAGTGAGTAAACTGAGATATAACTAAGGAGTTAATCAGGGCATTTTTACCATAAATATATTGGTATTTACCTCTCCATGGTTGCAGGATCTTTTCTATTTTTACTAGTTTTCTAGTGAAATTCATTCTAGAGAGCTCATTTATATATTTTGTGATATGAATATCAAGTATGTCTACTTCACCGTCAGCCCATTTTATAGGTAAACTGCAGGGTCATGTAAAAGTTGTAGTTTTTAAAGATCCAATACGTAATATTGTACATTTATCATAATTAGGTTTTAGTCCAGAGAGTCCAGAAAAGTTATCTAGATCTTCAATGAGACATTGCAGGGATCTAGCTTGAGGACTTAATATAAAACTTGAGTCATCGGCATACATGGACAACTTTGTTTTTAAACTTTGGATTTCTCATCCTCTAATGTTGTTATTGTCGTAGAAATATTTAACTCAAAAGTAGTCAACTCACAAAATATCTCTCAAGAAACTGGAGCTTGTGAATCCAAAAAATTAGACTTTATTGCGTAACAAAGCCGAGCTTGCTCCATGGAACAACTGCTTGCCCTGAACCGGAGCTCTCCTTTCATACCGACACAAATGCATAGTCAACATACATAGTTACTCCTCTCTATGAAAAGAAGGTTAACGACATCCGATCCTCGTTTGTTAAGTCTAATGACACTGCTGGTCCTGCTCACACTGCCCTACCCTATGCTTTGACTTCTTTCTCCCCTCTCTCTCCAGATAAAATCTTGCGACTAGTGACTGCAGGCCGCCCAACAACCTGCCCGCTTGACCCCATCCCCTCCTCTCTTCTCCAGACCATCTCCGGTGACCTTCTCCCCTACCTCACCTCGCTGATCAACTCATCCTTGACCGCTGGCTATGTCCCTTCCGTCTTCAAGAGAGCGAGAGTTGCACCCCCTTCTCAAAAACCAACACTCGATCCCACTGATGTCAACAACTACAGACCAGTATCCCTTCTTTCTTTTCTTTCCAAAACTATTGAGCGTGCCGTCTTTAGCCAACTCTCTTGCTATCTCTCTCAGAATGACCTTCTTGATCCAAACCAGTCAGGTTTCAGGACTGGTCATTCAACTGAGACTGCTCTTCTCTGTGTCACGGAGGCTCTCTGCACTGCTAAAGCTAACTCTCTCTCCTCTGCTCTTGTCCTTCTAGACCTGTCTGCTGCCTTTGATACTGTGAACCATCAGATCCTCCTCTCCACCCTCTCCGAGCTGGGCATCTCCGGCGCGGCTCACTCCTGGATTGCGTCCTACCTGACCGGTCGCTCCTACCAAGTGGCGTGGCGAGAAGCTGTCTCCGCACCACGTGCTCTCACCACTGGTGTCCCCCAGGGCTCAGTTCTAGGCCCTCTCCTTTTCTCCCTATACACCAAGTCACTTGGCTCTGTCATATCCTCACATGGCCTCTCCTATCATTGCTACGCTGACGATACACAACTAATCTTCTCCTTTCCCCCTTCTGATAACCAGGTGGCGAATCGCATCTCTGCATGTCTGGCAGACATATCAGTATGGATGACGGATCACCACCTCAAGCTGAACCCTGGCAAGACGGAGCTGCTCTTCCTCCCGGGGAAGGACTGCCCGTTCCATGATCTCGCCATCACGGTTGACAACTCCGTTGTGTCCTCCTCCCAGAGTGCGAAGAGCCTTGGCGTGACCCCTGGACAACACCCTGTCGTTCTCCGCTAACATCAAGGCGGTGACCCGATCCTGCAGGTTCATGCTCTACAACATTCGGAGAGTACGACCCTGCCTTACACAGGAAGCGGCACAGGTCCTAATCCAGGCACTTGTCATCTCCCGTCTGGATTACTGCAACTCGCTGTTGGCTGGGCTCCCTGCCTGTGCCATTAAACCCCTACAACTCATCCAGAATGCCGCAGCCCGCCTGGTGTTCAACCTTCCCAAGTTCTCTCACGTCACCCCCCTCCTCCGCACACTCCACTGGCTTCCAGTTGAAGCTCGCATCCGTTACAAGACCATGGTGCTTGCCTATGGAGCAGTGAGGGGAACGGCACCTCCGTACCTTCAGGCTCTGATCAGTCCCTACACCCAAACGAGGGCATTGCGTTCATCCACCTCTGGCCTGCTGGCTCCCCTTCCTCTGCGGAAGCATAGTTCCCGCTCAGCCCAGTCAAAACTGTTCACTGCTCTGGCACCCCAATGGTGGAACAAGCTCCCTCACGACGCCAGGACAGCGGAGTCACTCACCACCTTCCGGAGACATTTGAAACCCCACCTCTTTAAGGAATACCTGGGATAGGATAAAGTAATCCTTCTACCCCCCAAAAAAAAAAAAAAAACGTAAATGTGCCCTAATTGCTCCTGTAAGTCGCTCTGGATAAGAGCGTCTGCTAAATGACTAAAATGTAAATGTAAATGAATGAATAACATCTTTCAGTATCACATGTTGGCTACTCACGAGGACTACTTGTGCTTCTCTAAATGGGGCCTCTGTATCTTATTAGTGGCGTGACTCAAAAAGTTATGTACATACGTACGTTAAAGAACAATCACACTCTGTATTGACTATATTCACTATCCAGACATACATCTGGAGTACAAAGTATCAATCATGTTCATTCTGTTTTACCTTTATCATTTCATAACACATTATAAAACGTATCAATTAATACTTAAACATGGTTTAAACAAGTCATCCGTAACCCATTCTCAACCACATACATTTAAGCATTTATCATTTACCATCCTCCCTGGCCCTTGAGATTATGTGCATGTGGCTATGTGTCAGGTCATAAGCACAAACAAATGATAACACTAGTTCCATTGTTACTCCAATCTCCACACAGCCACAACGAGGAGTTGTATCTCCATCACATGTCATTGACATACCCAGACCAGCTGCAGGGAGTTATGAAAAGCACAGAAATGTCTCTGCTCTGTCTTAACCCTTCAACTGGTTCTCAATCCATAAGCATTTAAGGCATATAGGTGTTTCATTCTACAACATATGTACTAGAAAATCATCCATATTATTTGAACTGATTTTAATAGCTAGCATTTCGATGGCCATAACGAATAGATATGGTGACAGTGGACACCCTTGTTTAACTCCTCTTGACAATTGAAAACTCTGAGAAGTAGCCGCTATTTACTATTTTATACCTGGGGTTGCTATACATTACTTTTACCCATTTTATAAGAGAATCACTGAAATCCAGTCTTACTTTATCTAAGGCCTTTTCAAAATCCGCTATAAATACCAGGCCTGGCTTCTTAGATGTTTCATGTTGTTCTATTATTTAAAGTAGTTGTCGTATATTGTCTCCAATGTATCGTATGTAAAAAGCTGTCTGATCAGGATGAACAATACCGTGTAAAACCTTTTTAATTCTGAGTGCAATGCATTTCGCTAGTATTTTTGCATCACAACATTGAAGTTTAAGAGGCTTCCAGTTTTTTTTTATTGACTGATTTGACTGATAGACTGATTTGTAATAGACTGTCATAGCCCCAAATATTTTTTTTTACATTGGTTGTTGACTACATCACTTTTTCACATGGCAGGGTTGCTAAAATTTCTGATATCAAAATGGGGTTGTGTGCCAAAAAAGTTTGGGAAGACCTGGGCTAAACGCATTAGCTACTCTAGGCTTTAATGATGAACTCAATCTAAGACCTGGGATAAATGCAGTAGTTAACCTTAATGATGAACTCAATCCAATACCTTTTCTCTGACAGTTATTCATTGGGTTTTTTCATTATAATGTTATTCCATGTTAATTCCACATCTATTTATCTTACAGTGCCTTCAGAAAGTATTCACACCCCTTGACTTCTTTGTCATTTTGTTGTGTTATTAAAGCCTTCATTTAAAATGGTAAAACTGAGATTTTCTTTCACTGCCTACACACAATACCCCATAATGTCAAAGTGGAATTATGTTTTTATAAATGTTTACAAATGAATAAAAGCTGAAATGTATTGAGTCAAGAAGAATTCAAACCCTTTGTTATGGCAAGCCTAAATACGTTCAGGAGTAAACATGTGCTTAACAAGTCACATAAGTTGCATGGACTTACTCTGTGTGTAATAATAGTGTTTAACATGATTTTTGAATGACTACCTCATCTCTGTACAACACACATACAATTATCTGTTAAGTCCCTCAGTCGAGCAGTGAATTTCGAACACAGATTCAACCACAAACACCAGGGAGGTTTTCCAATGCCTTCAATGAAATGGTAGATAAAAAAATAAAAAAAGAAAGCAGACATTGAATATCTCTTTGAGCAAGGTGAAGTTATTAAATACACTTTGGATGGTGTATCAATACACCCAGTCACTACAAAGATACAGGCGTCCTTCCGAACTAAAGCTGCCGAAGAGGAAGGAAACTGCTCATGGATTTCACCATGCAGCCAACTGTGACTTTAAAACAGTTACAGAGTTTAATGGCTGTGATAGGAGAAAACTGAGGATGGATCAACAACATTGTAGTTACTCCACAATACTAACCTAATTGACAGAGTGAAAAGAAGGAAGCCTGTACAGAATAAAAATATTCCAAAACATGCATCCTGTTTCCAACAAGGCACTAAAGTAATACTGCAAAACATGTGGTAAAGCAATTCACTTTTTGTCCTGAACACGAAGTGTTATGTTTGGGGCAAATCCAATACAACATGATTGAGCACCACTCTCCATATGTTCAAGCATGGTGGTGGCTGCATCATGTTATGGGTATGCTTGTAATCATTAAGGACTGGGGAGTTTTTCAGGATAGAAAATAAACAGAATAGAGCTAAGCACAGCCAAAGTCCTAGAGGAAAACCTGGTTCAGTCTACTTTCCACCAGACACTGGGAGATGACTTCACCTTTCAGCTGGACAATAACTTAAAACACAATTATACACTGGAGTTGCTTACCAAGACGACATTGAATGTTCGTGAGTGGCCTAGTTACAGTTTAGACTTTAATTGGCTTGAAATTCTATGGCAAGACTTGAAAATGTCTATATAGCATTGATCAACAACCGACTTGACAGAGCTTGAAGAACTTTAAAAAGAATAATGGGCAAATGTCGTGCAATCCAGGTGTGCAAAGCTCCAGGTCATCTATAAATCACTGCTAGGCAAATCCCCGTCTTATCTTAGCTCAATGGTCACCATAGCAACACCCACCCGTAGTATGCGCTCCAGCAGGTATATCTCACTGGTCATCCCCAAAGCCAACACCTCCTTTGGCCGCCATTCCTTCCAGTTCTCTGCTGCCAATGACTGGAACGAACTGCAAAATCTCTGAAGCTGGAGACTTTTATCTCCCTCACTAACTTTAAGCATCAGTTGTCAGAGCACCTTACCGATCACTGCACCTGTACACAGCCCATCTGAAATTAGCCCACCCAACTACCTCATCCCCATATTGTTATTTATTTTGCTCATTTGCACCCCAGTATCTCTATTTGCACATCATCTCTTGCACATCTATCATTGCAGTGTTAATACTAAATTGTAATCATTTTGCACTATGGCCTATTTATTGCCTTACCTCCATAACTTGCTACATTTGCACACACTGTATATATATTTTCTGTTGTATTTTTAACATTATGTTTTGTTTACCCCATATGTAACTCTGTGTTGTTGTTTTTATCACACTGCTTTGCTTTATCTTGGCCAGGTCGCAGTTGTAAATGAGAACTTGTTCTCAACTGGCTTACCTGGTTAAATAAAGGTGAAAAAAAAAATCCTAGAGGAAAACCTGGTTCAGTCTACTTTCCACCAGACACTGGGAGATGACTTCACCTTTCAGCTGGACAATAACTTAAAACACAATTATTCACTGGAGTTGCTTACCAACACGACATTGAATGTTTGTGAGGGGCCTAGTTACAGTTTTGACTTTAATTGGCTTGAAATTCTATGGCAAGACTTGAAAATGTCTGTATAGCATTGATCAACAACCATCTTGACAAAGCTTGATGTCAAGGTGGAGTGTAGTGGAACGTGGAATCACACGCAGGACACAGAGATTCAAAGCCAAATGTCTTTAGTGAAGTCCGTAGTACACGCCAAACACGGCAACAGGCCACAGGCGAAAACAAACGCACACTAGACTGTCCAAAGTAAGTATGCACAACGTGCAGGACTCTCTTACAAAACACGAAAATAAGAGAGCACAATACAGAGGACCAAACAACAACACGTGACAGTAGAACAATTACACACAACACCTGACCAAACACAAGATAACTAAATAGGGTGCCTAATGAACACTAAACAATAAACAGGTGTGACAAACAGACAAAATCAATCAAACATGAAACATCGAACGGTGGCAGCTAGTACTCCGGAGACGACGACCGCCGAAGCCTGCCCGAACAAGGAGAAGGAGCCGCCTCGGCCGAAACCGTGACAGTACCCCCCCCCCTTGACGCGCGGCTCCAGCCGTGCGCCGCCCCCTGCCTCGGGGACGACCAGGAGGACGCGGAGCAGGGCGCGCAGGATGACCACGATGGAATTCGGTCAGAAGAGACGGGTCCAGGATGTCCCTCCTCGGCACCCAGCACCGCTCCTCCGGGCCGTACCCCTCCCACTCCACGAGATATTGGAGACCCCCCATCCGGCGTCTCGAATCTAGGATGGCCCGAACAGTGTACGCCGGAGCCCCCTCGATGTCCAACGGGGGCGGAGGAGTCTCTTCTATCTCAAAGTCCTGGAGTGGACCAGCTACCACCGGCCTGAGGAGAGACACATGGAACGAGGGGTTAATATTTTTGTAATCAATGGGCAGTTGTAACCTGTAACACACCTCGTTCAATCTCCTCAGGACTTTAAAAGGCCCCACAAACCGCCGACCCAGCTTCCGGCAGGGCAGGCGGAGGGGCAGGTTTCTGGTTGAGAGCCAGACTCGATCTCCAGGTGCGTACACTGGCCCCTCACTGCGGTGGAGGTCGGCGCTCGTCTTCTGTCGACGGATGGCTCGCTGCAGATGGACGTGTGCAGCGTTCCACGTCTCCTCCGAGCGCCGCACCCACTCATCCACCGCAGGGGCCTCGATCTGGCTCTCATTCCAAGGTGCCAGAACCGGCTGGTACCCTAACACACACTGGAAAGGGGTTAGTTTAGTGGAGGAGTGGCGGAGAGAGTTCTGTGCCATCTCGGCCCAGGGCACATATCTCGCCCACTCCTCCGGCCGGCCCTGACAATATGACCTCAGAAACCTACCCACATCCTGGTTGACACGTTCGACCTGCCCATTACTCTCCGGGTGGTAACCCGAGGTAAGGCTCACCGAAACCCCCAACCGTTCCATAAACGCTCTCCAGACTCTGGAGGTAAACTGGGGGCCTCGATCAGACACTATATCCTCGGGTACCCCGTAATGCCGGAAGACGTGAGTAAATAGAGCCTCAGCGGTCTGTAGGGCAGTAGGAAGACCCGGCATGGGAAGGAGACGACAGGCCTTCGAGAACCGATCCACAATGACCAGGATGGTGGTATTCCCCTGTGAGGAGGGAAGGTCGGTAACAAAATCCACCGAGAGGTGGGACCAGGGTCGTTGTGGAACGGGCAGGGGTTGTAACTTACCCCTGGGCAAGTGTCTGGGCGCCTTACACTGGGCACACACTGAGCAGGAGGAGACATAAATCCTCACATCCCTGGCTAATGTTGGCCACCAGTACTTTGTACTAAGGCAGTGCACCGTCCGGCCAATACCTGGATGTCCAGAGGAGGGTGACGTGTGAGCCCAATAAATAAGCCGATCCCGGACCTCGAGCGGGACGTACGTCCGACCCACCGGACACTGTGGAGGGCTAGGGTCGGTGCGTAACGCCCGCTCGATCTCCGCATCGACCTCCCATACCACCGGTGCAACCAGACAAGACTTAGGCAGTATGGGAGTGGGCTCCACGCACCTCTCCTCCGTGTCATACCGCCGAGACAGGGCATCTGCCTTCCCGTTCTGGGACCCAGGGATGTAAGTGATCTTAAACACGAACCTGGCTAGAAACATAGTCCACCGAGCCTGGCGAGGATTCAGTCTCCTAGCCGCCCGAATGTATTCCAGGTTACGGTGGTCAGTCAGAATGAGAAAAGGGTGTTGAGCCCCCTCAAGCCAGTGCCTCCACACCTTTAGGGCCTGTACCACGGCTAACAGCTCCCTGTCCCCTACGTCATAATTCCGCTCCGCCGGACTGAGCTTTTTCGAATAAAAGGCACAGGGGCGGAGTTTAGGTGGTGTGCCGGACCGTTGTGAAAGAACGGCCCCGATACCGGCTTCAGACGCGTCCACCTCCACTTGGAATGGTAAAGTGGGATCCGGATGCGCCAGCACTGGAGCCGAGGTAAACAGGTCCTTCAGTTTCCCAAAAGCCCTGTCCGCCTCAGCTGACCACCGCAAGCGCACCGGACCCCCCTTCAGAAGGGACGTTATGGGAGCTGCCACCTGTCCAAAACCCCGGATAAACCTCCGGTAGTAATTCGCAAAACCCAAGAACTGCTGCACCTCTTTAACCGTGGTTGGGGTTTGCCAATTACCACGGCTGACACACGGTCAACCTCCATCCTCACCCCTGACGCAGACAACTGATAACCCAAAAAGGAGACCGACTCCTGGAAGAACAGACATTTCTCGGCTTTGACATACAGGTCATGCTCCAACAATCTCCTCAATACTCTGCGCACCAGGGCTACATGCTCGACCCGGGTAGAACTGTACACCAGAATATCGTCTATGTACACCACCACTCCCTGCGCCTGCATGTCCCGGAAAATCTCATCTACAAAGGATTGGAAGACTGATGGAGCATTCATTAACCCGTATGGCATGACGAGATACTCGTAATGACCGGAGGTAGTACTAAATGCTGTCTTCCATTCATCGCCCTCTCTAATGCGTACCAAGTTATATGCGCTCCTGAGGTCCAATTTTGTGAAGAACCGTGCCCCGTGTAATGACTCCGTCATAGTCGCAATCAGCGGGAGTGGATAACTATATTTCACAGTCACCTGATTGAGACCGCGGTAATCAATATACGGGCGCAAACCTCCATCCTTTTTCTTCACAAAAAAGAAGCTCGATGACGCGGGTGAAGTAGAGGGCCGTATGTATCCCTGTCTCAGAGACTCGGCAATGTATGTCTCCATTGCCCTCTTCTCCTCCTGTGACAACGGATACACATGGCTCCGCGGGAGCGCAGCTCCTGCCTGGAGGTCTATCGCACAATCCCCCTGTCTATGCGGCGGCAACCGTGCCGCTCTTGTCTTGCTAAACACGAGTGCCAAATCCTCATACTCAGGTGGAATGTGCAGTGCGGGCATCTGGTTCGGACTCTCCACCGAGGTCGCCCCTACGGAAACACCCAGACATAGCCCCTCACACTGAGCAGACCACCCTTTAAGAGCCTTCTCTCGCCACGAAATAGTTGGATCATGGGTAATCAACCAGGGAAGCCCCAGTACCACCGGATACGCAGGAGAGTCGATCAGATAGAGCTGAATCGTCTCCTCATGACCCCCCTGCGTCTCCATCCTAAGTGGCGCTGTGACCTCCCTAATCAACCCAGATCCTAACGGACGACTATCTAGGGCATGTACAGGGAAAGGATTATTAACAGGAAGGAGGGGAATCCCTAACTCTACACAGAATTTGCGATCTACAAAATTCCCAGCTGCGCCTGAATCTACTAGCGCCTTATGCTGGGAACGAGGTGCAACCTGTGGAAAACAAACAGGTATAGTTATGTGTATGACAGAAAGCTCTGGGTAAGTGGAGCGTCTACTCACCTGGGAGGACTCCCCAATGTAAGGTCTGCCGTCTCCCCCACTAGGGGACCCTCCCCAGCACCTAGCCGCGGTGTGCCCTCCACGGCCACAGTTGGTGCAGGGGACGGCCCCCCTCGGGCTCCTTCTTCTCCTTCCTCTAGCGCCAGCACCTCCGAGCTCCATCGGGCTCGGCTCGGAGGCGCTGGAGGGTGGAATGGGCGACCCCCACTTGGGACGTCCGCGGGTAGCGAGCAGGGTGTCCAGCCGAATGGCCATGTCAACCAACTGGTCAAATGAGAGTGTAGTATCCCTGCACGCCAACTCCCTGCGGACGTCCTCCCGGAGGCTACAGCGGAAGTGGTCTATGAGGGCCCGCTCATTCCACCCTGCATCTGCCGCTAGAGTCCGGAACTCCAGCGCAAATTCCTGAGCGCTCCTCATCCCCTGCCGGAGGTAGAATAGACGCTGCCCCGCCGCCTTCCCCTCTGGTGGATGGTCGGACACAGCACGGAAGCGGCGGGAGAACTCCGTGTAGGTGATAGCGTCTATTCTCCTCCATTCGGCGTTGGCCCACTCCAACGCCTTGCCGGTGAGACAGGAGATGAGGGCGGAAACGCTCTCGTGTCCTGAGGGCGCCGGGTGTACGGTGGCCAGGTAGAGTTCCACTTGTAACAGGAACCCCTGACACCCGGCAGCGGTGCCGTCGTACGCCCTCGGGAGCGAGAGCCGAATTCCACTGGGTTCCGGTAGTTGGACGGGCGGGCTGACCGATGGTGATGGTGCGGTAGGTGGGGGTGTGGGTACCCCGCTGGTCTCCCATCGATGGAGGGTGTTCATCACTCGGTCTAGGGCGTGCCCGATTTGGTTGATGCGATCCTCTTGACCACGAAGGCGCTCCTCCATGATCTCGGGGGGTGCGGGTGCTCCTTCCTGCTGATTCCATAAGATGGTGTGTAATTCTGTCAAGGTGGAGTGTAGTGGAACGTGGAATCACACGCAGGACACAGAGATTCAAAGCCAAATGTCTTTAGTGAAGTCCGTAGTACACACCAAACACGGCAACAGGCCACAGGCGAAAACAAAAAATGCACACTAGACTGTCCAAAGTAAGTATGCACAACGTGCAGGACTCTCTTACAAAACACGAAAATAAGAGAGCACAATACAGAGGACCAAACAACAACACGTGACAGTAGAACAATTACACACAACACCTGACCAAACACAAGAGAACTAAATAGGGTGCCTAATGAACACTAAACAATAAACAGGTGTGACAAACAGACAAAACCAATCAAACATGAAACATCGAACGGTGGCAGCTAGTACTCCGGAGACGACGACTGCCGAAGCCTGCCCGAACAAGGAGAAGGAGCCGCCTCGGCCGAAACCGTGACACTTGATGAACTTTAAAAAGAATAATGGGCAGATGTCGTACAATCCAGGTGTGCAAAACTCTTAAAGACTTACCCAGAAAGACCCACAGCTGTAATCCCTGCCAAAGGTGATTCTAACATGTATCGATTTAGGAATGGGAATACTTATGTACAGTTGAAGTCGGAAGTTTACATACACTTAGTAATTAAAACTCGTTTTTCAACCACTCCACACAGTTCTTGTTAACAAACTATAGTTTTGGCAAGTCGGTTAAGACATCTACTTTGTGCATGACACAAGTACTTTTTCTAACAATTGTTTACAGACAGATTATTTCACATATAATTCACTGTATCACAATTCCAGTGGTCAGAAGTTTATGTACAATAAGTTGACTGTGCCTTTAAACAGCTTGGAAAATTCCAGAAAATGATGTTAAGGCTTTAGAAGCTTCTGATAGGCTAATTGACATAATTTGAGTCAATTGGAGGTGTACCTGTGGATGTATTTCAAGACCTACCTTCAAACTCAGTGCCTCTTTGCTTGACATCATGGGAAATTTCCAAACGCCTGAAGGTACCACGTTCATCTGTACAAACAATAGAACGCAAGTATAAACACCATGGGACCATGCAGCTGTCATACTGCTCAGGAAGGAGACACATTTTGTCTCCTAGAGATGAACGTACTTTGGTGCGAAAAGTAAAAATCTATCCCAGAACAACAGCAAAGGACCTTGTGAAGATGCTGGAGGAAGCAGGTAAAAAAGAATCTATATCCACAGTAAAACTAGTCCTTAATCGACATAACCTGAAAGGCCGCTCAGCAAGGAAGAAGCCACTGCTCCATAACCTCCATAAAAAAGCCAGACTACGGTTTGCAACTGCACATGGGGACAAAGATTGTACTTTTTGGAGAAATGTCCTCTGGTCTGATGAAACAAAAATAGAACTGTTTGGCCATAATGACCATCGTTATGTTTGGAGGAAAAAGGGGGTTGCTTGCAAGCCGAAGAAAACCATCCCAACCGTGAAGCACGGGGGTGGCAGCATCATGCTGTGGGGGTGCTTTGCTGCAGGAGGGACTGGTGCACTTCACAAAATAGATGGCATCATGAGGAAGGAAGATTCTTAAAATAAAGTGGTGATCCTAACAGGGAATGTTTACTAGGATTAAATGTCAGGAATTGTGAAAAACTGAGTTTAAATGTATTTGGCTAAGGTGTATCTTAACTTCCGACTTCAATTGTATATAACACATTATTTTTTAATTCTATGTCCAGTAAGAGTTAGATCTGAAGTATGATTCAGCTTTCTACCTGGCCCAGAGCTTGTTCTCTTCCAAGATCTGCCAATATTATGAGTTCCTTGTAAGCCAAACATGGTAGGCCTGAAACGACAGTTACACCTGACCTGGTGCTACAGGCCAGAACAAGCCTGTTTTAAACGTGTTGTTTTGCATATCGATGTGGATTCATCTGGATCATAACAGGCTCATAGTGTTGTGGTCTTTAACGTGATGACAGAGGCTGTGGTCATAGAGCCTTGTGGTCTTCAGAGGCCCATTATACAGTATGCTGGGAACATGGTCAATTAAAGACAGTTGTGACGTTAACTCAGTTATTTAATTATCACTTTGTTCATCTTACCAGGTTGGTGGGACATCAATTAAGCAGTGCAAGGACAAGCAGAAACGGATGTATATGGGAAATATATTGTGGAACTTGTCTCTAAGTTATTCCAGTGGTAGGCCTATCATAGTCTGGTTGTCAGTCTGTTTAACTAACAGTTGACAGCTCTCTGACTTGCTGGAGGACCCAGTGTTACACCTCCTCACAGTAATATTATGCCAGTAAATATCTGAAGGCAAATGCACAAACACACGGAGACAGTCCTGAGGTAACCAAATACTGTATATGAGCAATGTTGTATATTTTGAAGTGTTCTTGTGGGTTAGCTAAGGCTTGATGCCCGAGGAGGCAGAGTAGCATATTATTCTGTTGAGAATAGAATGTTGATGCCTGGACAATGTAGAAACCATGTAGAACTGTATCATTTGAAATGTAGGCTTTCTAAATACATTTGCAAGACGTCTTGCCAATTAACAAACTATGTCTATTTTAAATCCACAATGAAAGAGAGGTTGAACAGGCTAGTAATAGGGGTTGCTACATTTTCGGCGGCTAATTTTAGAAAGAAAGGGTCCAGATTGTCTAGCCCAGCTGATTTGTAGGGGTCCAGATTTAGCAGCTCTTTTAGGACATCAGCTATCTGAATTTGGGTGAAGGAGAAGCGGGGGGGCATGGGCAAGTTGCAGCGGAGGGTGCAGAGCTGGTGGCCGGGGTAGTGGTAGCCAGGTGGAAAGCATGGGCAGCTGTAGCAAAATGCTTATTGAAATTCTCCATTATCGTAGATTTATCGGTGGTGACAGTGTTTCCTAGCCTCAGTGCAGTGGGTAGCTGGGAGGAGGTGCTCTTATTCTCCATGGACTTTACAGTGTCCCAAAACCTTTTGGAGTTAGTGCTACAGGATGCAAATTTCTGTTTGAAAAAAGCTAGCCTTTGCTTTCCTAACTGATTGTGTATATTGGTTCCTGACTTCCCTGAAAAGTTGCATATCGCGGGGGCTGTTCGATGCTAATGCAGTACGCCACAGGATGTTTCTGTGCTGGTCAAGGCCATTAAAGTTTGGGGTGAACCAGGGGCTATATTTGTTCTTAGTTCGGATTTTTTTGAATGGGGCATGCTTATTTAAGATGGAGAGGAAAGCACTTTTGAAGAACATCCAGGCATCCTCTACTGACGGAATGAGGTCAATATCCATCCAGGGTACCCGGGTCAGGTCAATTAGAAAGGCCTGCTCGCTGAAGTGTTTTAGGGAGCATTTGACAGTGTATCCTGTAGCTCAGTTGGTAGAGCATGGCGCTTGCAACGCCAGGGTTGTGGGTTCGATTCCCACGGGGGGCCAGTATGAAAAATGTATGCACTCACTAACTGTAAGTTGCTCTGGATAAGAGCGTCTGCTAAATGACGTAAATGTATCCATGTCTACATTTAATTTGGTCAGGAAGGATGCTTCTTGGTAAATGGTCTTATTGCAAATTGTCTAAATATATATATATATACTGTATACATTACCGTTCAAAAGTTTGGGGTCACTTAGAAATGTCCTTGTTTTTGAAAGAAAAGCAATTATTTTGTCCATTAAAATAACATCAAATTGATCAGAAATACAGTGTAGACATTGTTAATGTTGTAAATGGCTATTGTAGTGCACAACTGAGCAAGAGGACAAATACATTAGAGTGTCTAGTTTGAGAAACAGGCGCCTCACAGGTCCTCAACTGGCAGCTTCATTAAATAGTACCCGCAAAACACCAGTCTCAACGTCAACAGTGAAGAGCGACTCGGGATGCTGACTTTCTAGGCAGAGTTGCAAAGAAAAAGCCATATCTCAGACTGGCCATCTTAATCTTTTCTTTTTATTGGCCAGTCTGAGATATGGCTTTTTCTTTGCAACTCTGCCTAGAAGTTCAGCATCCCGAGTCGCCTCTTCACTGTTGTGAGGGATAAAGTTCACATGTATTTGTCCTCTTGCTCAGTTGTGTACCGGGGCCTCCCACTCCTCTTTCTATTCTGGTTAGAGCCAGTTTGCGCTGTTCTGTGAAGGGAGTAGTACACAGCGTTGTACGAGATGTTCAGTTTCTTGGCAATTTCTCGCATAGAATAGCCTTCATTTCTCAGAACAAGAATAGACTGACGAGTTTCAGAAGAAAGTTATTTGTTTCTGGCCATTTCAAGCCTGTAATCGAAGCCACAATTGCTGATGCTCCAGAATCTGAACTAGTCTCAAGAAGGCCAGTTTTATTGCTTCTTTAATCAGCACCACAGTTTTCAGCTGTGCTAGCATAATTGCAAAAGGGTTTTCTAATGATCAATTAGCCTTTCAAAATTATAAACTTGGATTATTAAACACAACGTGCCATTGGAACACAGGACTGATGGTTGCTGATAATGGGCCTCTATACGCCTATGTAGATATTCCATTAAAAATCAGCCGTTTCCAGCTACAATAGCAAATTTACAACATTAACAATGTCTACAGTGTATTTTTGATCAATTTGATGTTATTTTAATGGACAAAAAAATAATTTTCTTTCGAAAACAAGGACATTTCTATGTGACCCCAAACTTTTGAACGGTAGTGTATATATATGGCGGCAGGTAGCTTAGTGGTTAAGAGCGTTGTGCCAGTAACCGAAAGGTCGCTGGTTCTAATCCCCTAGCCGACTAGGTGAAAAATCTGTTGATGTGCCCTTGAGCAAGGCACTTAACCCTAATTGCTCCTGTAAGTTGCTCTGGATAAGAGCGTCTGCTAAATGCCTTTTTTTTTTTTTTTTTTATATAACACATGTTTTTTCATTCTATGTCCAGTAAGAGTTAGATCTGAAGTATGATTCAGCTTTCTACCTGGATCATACTTCAGATCTAACTGAAGTATTTGCAACGCCAGGGTTGTGGGTTCGTTTCCCACGGGGGAGTATAAATAAATATATATATATATGTATTCACTAACTGTAAGTCGCTCTGGATAAGAGCATCTGCTAAATGACTAAAATGTAAATGTAAGTATGATTCAGCTTTCTACCTGGCCTAGAGCTTGTTCTCTTCCAAGATCTGCCAATATTATGAGTTCCTTGTAAGCCAAACATGGTAGGCCTGAAACGACAGTTACACCTGACCTGGTGCTACATGCCAGAACAAGCCTGTTTTACGTGTTGTTTTGCATATTGATGTGGATTCATCTGGATCATAACAGGCTCATAGTGTTGTGGTCTTTAACGTGATGACAGAGGCTGTGGTCATAGAGCCTTGTGGTCTTCAGAGGCCCATTATACAGTATGCTGGGAACATGGTCAATTAAAGACAGTTGTGACGTTAACTCATTTATTTAATGATCACTTTGTTCATCTTACCAGGTTGGTGGTTTACTGGGAACTAATGAATGATATAGTCTTATATTGGTTTATCTTGTCAGAGAACACGCTGCAGGCCTGACATAACAGTTACACAAGGTTGTCTGGGCCAGAACACACTGCAGGACAGGTATTGAATTTGCATCATACTTCAGATCCCCCTTCTACCGGATATCGGCAAATTAAACTTAATCATTTCCTACACTCTAAAAAGAAAAAGGTTCCAGGAGTATCCTTTAGGGGTTCTTCAAATTGAAACTGTGGGGGGATCCCCTATAAGTTCTTCAAAGAACCCCTTTTATTGGCTCCTCGAAGAACCTTTTGAATAACCTTTAGGGGAATTTTTTTGAACTACCCCCCCTTCCCCTATTATAATTATAATAATAATTTTTACAAATAATAATATGCATAACAATAACAACAATAACACAATATTTTAGTTGTCAGTGTTTATTATGATTTTAGTGGCAAAAGCAGAATAAACAAATCTAAATATGAGGTAAACTCCCAGCAGAGCCTAAAGTCCAATGGGTACAGTGGGGAGAACAAGTATTTGATACACTGCCGATTTTGCAGGTTTTCCTACTTACATAGCATGTAGAGGTCTGTAATTTTTATCATAGGTACACTTCAACTGTGAGAGACGGAATCTAAAACAAAAATCCAGAAAATCACATTGTATGATTTTAAGTAATTCATTTGCTTTTTTATTGCATGACATAAGTATTTGATACATCAGAAAAGCAGCACTTAATATTTGGTGCAGAAACCTTTGTTTGCAATTACAGAGATCATACGTTTCCTGTAGGTCTTGACCAGGTTTGCACACACTGCAGCAGGGATTTTGGCCCACTCCTCCATACCGACCTTCTCCAGATCCTTCAGGTTTCGGGGCTGTCGCTGGGCAATACGGACTTTCAGCTCCCTCCAAAGATTTTCTATTGGGTTCAGGTCTGGAGACTGGCTAGGCCACTCCAGGACCTTGAGATGCTTCTTACGGAGCCACTCCTTAGTTGCCCTGGCTGTGTGTTTCGGGTCGTTGTCATGCTGGAAGACCCAGCCACGACCCATCTTCAATGCTCTTACTGAGGGAAGGAGGTTGTTGGCCAAGATCTCGCGATACATGGCCCCTTCCATCCTCCCCTCAATACGGTGCAGTCGTCCTGTCCCCTTTGCAGAAAAGCATCCCCAAAGAATGATTTTTCCACCTCCATGCTTCACGGTGGGGATGGTGTTCTTGGGGTTGTTCTCATCCTTCTTCTTCCTCCAAACACGGCGAGTGGAGTTTAGACCAAAAAGCTCTATTTTTGTCTCATCAGACCACATGACCTTCTCCCATTCCTCCTCTGGATCATCCAGATGGTCATTGGCAAACTTCAGACGGGCCTGGACATGCGCTGGCTTGAGCAGGGGGACCTTGCGTGCGCTGCAGGATTTTAATCCATGACGGCGTAGTGTGTTACTAATGGTTTTCTTTGAGACTGTGGTCCCAGCTCTCTTCAGGTCATTGACCAGGTCCTGCCGTGTAGTTCTGGGCTGATCCCTCACCTTCCTCATGATCATTGATGCCCCACGAGGTGAGAACTTGCATGGAGCCCCAGACCGAGGGTGATTGACCGTCATCTTGAACTTCTTCCATTTTCTAATAATTGCGCCAATAGTTGTTGCCTTCTCACCAAGCTGCTTGCCTATTGTCCTGTAGCCCATCCCAGCCTTGTGCAGGTCTACAATTTTAACCCTGATGTCCTTACGCAGCGCTCTGGTCTTGGCCATTGTGGAGAGGTTGGAGTCTGTTTGATTGAGTGTGTGGACAGGTGTCTTTTATACAGGTAATGAGTGGAGAACAGGAGGGCTTCTTAAAGAAAAACTAACAGGTCTGTGAGAGCCGGAATTCTTACTGGTTGGTAGGTGATCAAATACTTATGTCATGCAATAAAATGCAAATTAATTACTTAAAAATCATACAATGTGATTTTCTGGATTTTTGTTTTAGATTCCGCCTCACACAGTTGAAGTGTACCTATGATAAAAATTACAGACCTCTACATGCTTTGTAAGTAGGAAAACCTGCAAAATCGGCAGTGTATCAAATACTTGTTCTCCCCACTGTATATCCTCTGGCCTGTTGATGTTAATGTGTTGATGTTCTCCGTATCCATAGCCAGAATGATTTTCCAGTGCATGGAGATTGAACAGGTTTCCTGTTATATTCATCAGAGGTGTGGGGAGAGTGAATAAAAAAAAATAGTAATTATACAGATACTTAACAAAATATGCACATTACAGTATTTTTGTGGTAAATGTGAATGAATAAAACTGTTTTGATAATGGTTTTCATACACATACCTTGTCCGTAATGTAGAGGCTTATGGGATATTAATTGAAGAGGTAAGGGAGAAGGAGGTAAATGTGATCTGCGTAACATACCAGTACCAATTGACATACCTTTTGTATGCCTCCTCATCTGTATACCTGCGGACATTGACACAAAAGTGAGCAGTTCAGTCATCTGCACCCAATACAGCTATCCTTCAACATATTCTTATAGCCTATATATTCTTAACTCTTTGTTTATTGATATCCATTGAATTGTGTCCATTTTCTGTTTTAGAAAGATTTGCACACATATGAAAAGATAGATGGTATCATCAGAAAACAATTTAAATTCAGATCATACAAGGGATAAACCTGACCTTAAATTGAGGAGATCTTGACCAGATTTGGCCAAATTGAGGAGATCTTGACCAGATTTGGCCAAATTGAGGAGATCTTGACCAGATTTGGCCAAATTGAGGAGATCTTAGACCACTGCGCCACTCCCCGAGTGGTCTAAGGCACTGCATCGCAGTGCTAGCTGTGCCACTAGAGATCCTGGTTCGCATCCAGGCTCTGTCGTAGCTGGCTGCGACCGGGAGACCCATGGGGCGGCGCACAATTGGCCCAGGGTAGGGGAGGGAATGGCCGGCAGGGATGTAGCTCAGTTGGTAGAGCATGGTGTTTGCAATGCCAGGGTTGTGGGTTCGTTTCCCACGGGGGGGCCAGTATGAAAAAAAATATATAATAATAATGTATGCACTCACTAACTGTAAGTCGCTCTGGATAAGAGCGTCTGCTAAATGACTAAAATGTAAATGTAAATGTTGACATTTTTCAGTTAAGTGACAGCACCTGCTGTCCTTTCAAATTAAAATGCAAATGTTTCAGTTGGGTAGTTAGGTTCCTGCAAGAACCCCCCACCAACTAAGGATGTTCCTTGAAGAACCCCACCTGCTATGGGGTTCTTGGAAGAACTCTTTGGGTGCAATTTTCAGTGCCAAGAACCCTAAGGTTGGTGGTAGTCTCCATACTACATGTCCCAGCCATCTTTTGTGTTGTGTCTGTTTCAAATTAAAAGTATCCTCAAACAGATCTTTATTTATCCATTGTCAGTTGAAACTAGTATATTTACTGCCACAGACAGTACCTAACCCTCCGAAACACAATTCAACCTAACAGGCAATCAAATAATGATTGACAACATGTAAGCTATATTTCAACTGCAAATGTTTATTGAAAAACATCAATACATTTACCCAATAATCACTTGCTGTCTTTCAAATACATTGTTAAAGTTGTTGGAATGGTTCTATATAGACCTTTTAGGGGTGTCATATATTCAGCAAGCAATAAAACCCTTTATGGTTGTATCCAGAAAATGTTTTCTAGGAGTATAGTGAGTGACTGTGTGCATTGAGTGTTGACTTATTTGATGACCTGGAGCGAGATGGCATGGATAGAAAGATTTCTTAAGAATCAATTTGCATAAAACAATTTTGTACCAAGATTAGCCAAAAACATGTGTTCTTAGGGAAATGCTTAGGGTGTTGGGGTGTGGCAATTACCTGGAAAAGGTATGATAAAAGACGTCTGAAAAACAGCAGAGAGGCAACTCTGTCTCTGGACCACATAGCAGACTGCTTCTACCAACTCCAGAATCTCCAGGTTAGTTGAACTTTATCCCTCACTGACGTCCTTGGAGGAAGGGTTTTCTAGACAATGTGTGTCTGCTTCTGCTTTGCTTGCTCTTTGGAGTCTAGGCCGGCCGGGTGACTGTAAAAGGACTTTGTGACAACTGCTGATGTAAAAAGGCTTTAGAAATGAATTTGATCAATTGATTGATTGATTGGTTGGTTGGTTGATTGACTTATTGTCCAACCTGGATGGGGGTGTTTTCTGTGTAGGAAAGGATGAGGAGCCATGGTGTGTTAGTGCTGGTCACTCTGCTGGGTTTCCTGTTGACAAACCAGCTCAACCAGGTTAACGCTAAGGAAGGTATGTCTAGTGTGTGTGTCTTTGTGTTTGTTTGTTTTTGTGTGTGTACATTTTTCCTGCCTTATCAGAACCACAATGTCCTGACAAGTCACTAGAATGTCCTGACAAGTCACTAGAATGTCCTGACAAGTCACTAGAATGTCCTGACAAGTCACTAGAATGTCCTGACAAGTCACTAGGAATGTCCTGACAAGTCACTAGAATGTCCTGACAAGGTAGGAGAACCGGAAAAAACATTTTGAAAAGTCAGGACTTTTTTTAATGTGCTGAATTTGTTTAAATGCTAATTTAGGTTTAAGTGTTATGTTTAGGGCTTGGGGTTAAGGTTAGGGTTGGGGTTAAGATTAAGGTTAGGGTTAAAGTCAGGGTAAGGGTTAGGGTTTGGTTTAGGGTTAGGGGTTAGGAAAAATTGGATTTTGAATGGGAATAAATGTGTTCTCCCCAAAAAGTCCTGAAAGTTCACGAAAGCAAAGCTGTGTGTGTGTGTTTTAAAGACAAAGAGAAAGGTGTTTTTGAGTATGTAGAAGATGCATCCTTTCAATACAGTTCAATACATTTTACTGTATGTCCTCTCTGACAGATGTAACTGCCAGTGGGCTCAGAGAACTGGATTTTGCAGAGGTTGATCCTATTGCTGAAAAACAGGGTAAGAGTGTATGTTTCTCTTGGATTTCCATCTATCCATCCATCACTAAAATAATTAATGAATAATATACCACTATTAATAATAATTATAATTATAATGGTAATAGAACTGTTGGTTCATTTTAAATAACTTTATTTTAATCTTTCTCTGAAAAGACTCTGTGCCTCAAGAAGAATTAGAGGCTCAAAATGAAGGTAAGTTAATCTCTCTACAAAGTAGTACATTGATAATGACTTTACTACTGGGAGTAATGATAATAATGTAGCTGGCTGAGGAGTCAACACCTAGCTGGAACTAGTGTGTACATGTCCTGGCATACTCCCAGATAATGATGTCTCATACATTGTGATATTGATATTAATGTCCCATATGTACAGTGGCAACTGATATTGATATTAATATATCATATGTACAGTGGCAACTGTTATTGATATTAATATATCATATGTACAGTGGCAGCTGATATTGATATTAATATCTCATATGTACGGTGGCAACTGATATTGATATTAATATATCATATGTACAGTGGCAGCTGATATTGATATTAATATCTCATATGTACAGTGGCAACTGATATTGATATTAATATATCATAGGTACAGTGGCAGCTGATATTGATATTAATATATCATATGTACAGTGCAGCTGATATTGATATTAATATATCATATGTACAGTGACAGCTGATATTGATATTAATATCTCATATGTACAGTGGCAGCTGATATTTATATTAATATCTCATATGTACAGTGGCAGCTGATGTTGATATTAATATCTAATTTGTACAGAGGCAGCTGCAGTAGGATTACAGCAGGAGATTCAGGGGACACCCGATGCAGAGAAGTTGCAAAATCTCTTTTGGGGATGGCGTCATAGATATAACAGGATTATCTGGAATCTCAGACGTATCAACCAGTGGCTGATCTGGCGTCTCAGGCGTCTCAGAAGTATCAACCAGCGGCTGATCTGGCGTCTCAGGCGTCTCAGACGTATCAACCAGCGGCTGATCTGGTGTCTCAGACGTACTGTGCGTTTTGGATGGTGGCACCATCGCTATTGTTAATAAGCAGCTGTAAGTCCTAGTCTTTCTTTAGGGGTGAGATGTCTTTGTGTGTGTGTGTATGTGTGTGTGTGTGTGTGTGTGTGTGTGTGTGTGTGTGTGTGTGTGTGTTGTAAGTTCTGACATGCAGTACGTGTCTGTGCAGAGAGCGAGGGAAGGAGGGAGAGGGTGAGGGAGGGAGGGAGGGAGGGAGGGAGGGAGGGAGAGAGAGGGTGAGGGAGGGAGGGAGGGAGAGAGAGGGTGAGGGAGGGAGGGAAGGAGGGAGAGAGAGAGAGAGGGTGAGGGAGGGAGGGAGAGAGAGAGAGGGTGAGGGAGGGATGGAGGGAGAGAGAGAGAGAGGGTTAAGGAGGGAGGGATGGAGGGAAGAAGGGAGAGAGAGGGTGAGGGAGGGAGGGAGGGATGGATGGAGGGAGAGAGAGAGAGAGAGAGTGGGTGAGGGAGAGATGGAGGGAGGGATGAGGGAGAGGGTGAGGGTGAGGGTGAGGGTGAGGGAGAGGGGGGGAGGGAGGAAGGAATGGAGAGTAATACGTTCCATGCATTTGAATTCTGAAAATGTGTGTGACCTGGACATCTGAAAGTAAAGTAATGTCATAAAGTTAGGAGGGAGGGTAAATAGAGCACATCCTGGACATTAGAACTGCATCCACGATCTGGGTTCTTTATTCCTGCCTCCAGTGATACAACAACCAATTGGAAACAAGCAATTCTACAAATTAGTATTATTGTATTATAATAAATCACAGTAATATATATACTGTATGTGTGTGTGTGTGTGTGTGTGTGTGTGTGTGTGTGTGTGTGTGTGTGTGTGAGTAGTTATCAGGTATTGAGGATCCTCTCGTCTCCATATTGATTGGACCACTGCGTAAGTCACAGGTCACCTGACATCACCTGTCATTATTCCCAACGGATGCAGATCTACAATCCACAATATATCCATCATTGTACCATCCATTGTACCATCCATAGCTTCTGAATGTACCATCCATAGCTTCTGAATGTACCATCCATAGCTTCTGAATGTACCATCCATAGCTTCTGAATGTACCATCCATAGCTTCTGAATGTACCATCCATAGCTTCTGAATGTACCATCCATAGCTTCTGAATGTACCATCCATAGCTTCTGAATGTACCATCCATAGCTTCTGAATGTACCACCCATAGCTTCACAATAAATGTGAATGTTTTTTCTGTCCGGATTGATACATCAATATTAATGACGTTACTGACGTTAATGACGTTACGATGTGAATTCATGGTGGAAATGTTGTATGGCTCACCTGTTTAACTGCGATCCTTCAATAAACCTGTATTAAGCATTATACATTGTTAGCTGGGCTTTTTTACACCTGTCAAATATGTCAAAACCTCCCTATCTTTGCTCATCTGATTGACAGTTCAGTGGTTGTCATCATGTTGATAGGTAGAGGAGGGTGATATGCTGGTTTGCACACTCTGCATGCGTTCCAAATGGCACTCTATTCTGACCAGAACCGTATGGGTCTTTGTTCTGAAGTAGTGCACTGCGTAGAGAATATGGTGCCATTTGGGATGCAGTCTCTCATATACTTCCTGCTGACTTTATAGATCAAAGGTCACATTGGGGGAACTAGACACTGGGCAACAGGAAGATCAAAGGTCTCATTGGGGGAACTAGACATTGGGCAACAGAAACCATATCACGAGAGCGTTCATGGAGCGTTTGGGGGTCTCGGTGAGCCTTACCTCAGGGTACCACCCGGAGAGTAACGGGCAGGTAGAACGAGTCAACCAGGATGTGGGTAGGTTTCTGAGGTCGTATTGCCAGGACCGGCCTGAGGAGTGGGCTCGGTACATTCCCTGGGCCGAGATGGCCCAGAACTCTCTCCGCCACTCCTCTACCAACCTAACCCCCTTCCAATGTGTGTTAGGTTACCAGCCGGTTCTGGCACCTTGGCAGCAGAGCCAGATCGAGGCCCCTGCGGTGGATGATTGGATGAGGCGCTCGGAGGAGACGTGGAACGCTGCAAACGTCCACCTGCAGCGGGCCATCCGTCGTCACAAGGCGAGCGCCGATCTCCACCGCAGTGAGGGGCCAGTGTACGCACCCGGAGATCGAGTCTGGCTCTCTACCAGAAACCTACCCCTCCGCCTGCCCTGCCGGAAGCTGGGTCGGCGGTTTGTGAGGGCCCTTTAAAATCCTGAGAAGATTGAACGAGGTGTGTTATAGGTTACATCTGCCTGTTGAATATAAGAATATTAACCCCTCGTTCCATGTGTCTCTTCTCAGGCCGGTGGTAGCTGGTCCACTCCAGGAAGGTGAGATAGGAGAGACTCCCTCCGCCCCCCACTGGACATCGAGGGGGCTCCGGCGTACACCGTTCGGTCCATCTTGGACTCAAGACGCCGGATGGGGGTCTCCAGTATCTCGTGGAGTGGGAGGGGTACGGCCCGGAGGAGCGGTGCTGGGTGCCGCAGAGGGACATCCTAGACCCATCTCTCCTGTCTGAGTTCCACCGGGACCATCCCGCGCGCCCTGCTCCGCGCCCTCCTGGTCGTCCCCGAGGCCGGGTCGGCGCACGGCTGGAGCCGCGCGTCAAGGGGGGTACTGTCACGGTTTCGGCCGAGGCTGCTCCTCCTCCTTGTTCGGGCAGGTTTCGGCGGTCGTCGTCCCCCGAGTACTAGCTGCCACCGATCTATGTTTCATGTTCGTTTGGTTTTGTCTTGATGTTGTACACCTGTGTCTAGTTAGTCCTCATTAGTGTCCTATTTTAGTTCTCGTTGTGTGTGTATGGTGTTGTGTGTGATTGCTCTTCTGTTTTGGTGTTCTGAGCTACGTACTTCCCTCCGTTGTTTGGAGCGGTTTTCGCACATGTTAGTGCGCCTTTTGTTTGACGCCTGTGTGCGCTTTATTTCGCCTCCGGGCTTATTGTGCTCGCTTACTACGTGAATATTCACTAAAGTCTTTTGGACTTAGCTTCTGCGTCCTGCGCTTGATTCCTGCACCACACCCACCTTCAGCACCCCTGACACTGACTCTACCTTGTGGACATGATTTGTAGTTACATCATAGATTTCTGGGATTCATCCAATTACTTAATTAATACACTTAAAATCTAAAATCCTTAGTTGCTACATTCATTTTTGGACTTATAACTTAATGTTATACCCATTGATTCTCAAAGAATATAACTTATAAATGCATCGTGAGCTTAGTTCAACTGTCGCAACTGTTGTTCTACTCCAATGTTAGTAGACAATGTACATTTTTACTACTATTTTGATATCTCTGTCTATGACTTTGAGTGGTGACATTTTTCCAGGCCTATCCCTCAGCTTTTACCAAAACAGAGGCAGGGTAACGGCTTTGTTATGGTTTTAATAAAGGATTCTAGCTTTGACTCAGATATAAAAGACCTGCAGAAGAACACTGAGTCCAGTATTCAGTCCAAGACACATTACAGAGCAGCACACTCTACAGCCCAGCCAACAGTAAATAAACTTGAGTTAGTGCTAAACACGGCTGCTAGAATCTTGACTAGAACCCCAAAATGTGATCGTATTACTCCAGTGCTAGCCTCTCTACTCTGGCTTCCTGTTAAGGGTAGGGCTGATTTCAAGGTTTTACTGCTAACCTACAAAGCATTACATGGGCTTGCTCGTACCCATCTCTCCGATTTGGTCCTGCCCAACATACCTACACGTGCGCTACATTCACAAGACGCAGGCCTCCTTATTGTCCCTAGGATTTCCAAGCAAACAGCTGGAGGCTGTGGAGCTCCATTGTTATGGAATGGTCTGCCTTTCCATGTGAGAGACGCAGACTCGTTCTCCACCTTTAAGTCTTTACTGAAGACTCATCCCTTCAGTAGGTCCTATGATTGAGTGTAGTCTGGCCCAGGGGTGCGAAGGTGAACGGCAAGGCACCGGAGCGACGAACCGCCCTTGCTGTCTCTGCCTGGCCGGCTCCCCTCTCTCCAATTGGATTCTCTGCCCCTGACCCTATTACGGGGGCTGAGTCACTGGCTTACCGTCCCTAGGAGGGGTGCGTCACTTGAGTGGGTTGAGTCACAGACGTGATCTTCCTGTCCGTTTTTGCGCCCCCTCAAGCTCGTGCGGTGGTGGAGATCACGTGGGCTATACTCAGCCTTGTCTCAGGGTAGTAAGTTGGTGGTCTGTTGATATCCCTCTAGTGGTGTGGGGGCTGTGCTTTGGCAAAGTGGGTTATATCCTGCCTGGTTGGCCCTGTCCGGGGGTATCATCGGATGGGGCCACAGTGTCCCCCAACCCACCCCTGTCTCAGCCTACGGTATCTATGCTGCAATAGTCTATGTGCCGGGGGGCTAGGGTCAGTCTGTTATATCTAGTGTAACTCTCAAATTAAAATAAAATGCAAATAGACGGGGTAGCAATTTGATTAGATGTTCAGGAGACTTATGGCTTGGGGGTAGACGCTGTTAAGAAGCCTTTTGGACCTAGACCTAGACAGAGAGAACAGTCTATGACTAGGGTGGCTGGAGTCTTTGACAATTTTTAGGGCCTTCTTCTGACACGGCCTGGTATAGAGGTCCTGGATGGCAGGAAGCTTGGCCCCAGTGATGTACTGGGCTGTACGCACTACCCTCTGTAGTGCCTTGCGGTCGGAGGCCGAGCAGTTGCCATACAGGCAGTGATGCAACCAGTCAGGATGCTCTCGGTGGTGCAGCTGTATAACTTTTTGAGGATCTGAGGACCCATGCCAAATCTTTTCAGTCTCCTGAGGGGGAATAGGCATTTGTCGTGCCCTCTGCTGGTCATCTATGAACGTTTGAACATCTTGAAGAACAATCTGGCCTTAAAGGCCATGTACATTTTACATTTACATTTTAGTCATTTAGCAGACGCTCTTATCCAGAGCGGCTTACAGTTAGTGAGTGCATACATTTTTCATACTGCTTGTCATCGGCAAGGACTAGGGAGTTTATGATAAAAAGTAACGGAATAGAGCTAAGCACAGGCAAAATCCTAGATACTGTATACACTAGATGCTTACCAAGACAACATTGAATGTTCCCGAGTGGCCTAGTCAGAGTTTTGTCTTAACATCGGCTTGAAAATCTATAGGAAGACTTAAAAATGGCTGTCTAGCAATGATCAACAACCAACTTGACAGAGCCTGAATAATTTTTTTAAGTATAAATGGGAAAATATTGTACAATCCAAATGTGGGAAGCTCCGAGACTTATCCAGAAAGACTCACAGCTGTAATCACTGCCAAAGGTGATTCTAACATGCATTGACTCAGGGGTGTGAATACTTACGTAAATTAGATATTTCTGTATTTCATTTTCTATAAACTTGCAAGAATTCAAGTGGCAAAGCATCAAGTCTATTTAATTTAGTGCACCGTGTTCATAACAGATTATAGTTTTGGGATTTTTATTTTATTTATCAGATGTTTCAACGATGGGCGGAAGGTCGCTTAGTGGTTAAGAGTGTTGTGGCAGTAACCGAAAGGTCGCTGGTTCTAATCCCTGAGCCGTGTAACGATCCCGGCAGTCTGAGTCGGGTCCTGTCTGGTGATTAGTTTTCCTGTTCGTGATCTCCAGTTTCCCGAGGGTTCGGGAACGCTCCGGGGAGCTCTCTTGTTTTCCGCACCTGCATCCCATCAGCAATCTGCACACCTGGTCCTGATCATCACCCTTCTTAGGCTCTGGCCTAACATCCAGTTCCCTGCCGGATCGTTAGCCATGAACAGTATGTTTGTCCGTGTATCAGCCTGGAAACATCTAGCGTTAGTTTTGTTGTTTTGCACCTTGTTGAATTGCTGTGTACTGACCTCCGTTTTGTTCTGTCTACAGTCTCTCACCCGGAACCTTCACCCAACCTCTGCCTGATGGTCGGCGGCTGCCGAGCCATATCTGGACCTACCGCTGCACCCTCAACAACCCATCCACGCCACCCGCTCTGTTCCCTGGATTATTCAGCCTCACTCGGGAGTCTATTCAATAAACACTCACCTTTGTCTCAAAGTACCTTGTCCTGGTCTGCTTCTGGGTTCTGGCTTAGTAAACCGTGACAGAACGATCCGGCCAGTAATGAACCCAGCGGACCTGGACTCTGTTCGCCATGCCATTACCCATCAGGAGAAGATGTTGGGCCATCATAGCACGGAGCTACAGGAGATCGCGTTGGCAGTTCGGAACCTTTCTACCGGTCTGACGGAGGTCCAGAACCAGCGCGAGTTTCCGGTGGAGGATCCACTACCGGTTTCACCCATCTCGCCTGCCGCGTCTGGAGCGGTGTCCTTCCGTGAGCCCAAGGTTCCGGCGCGGATAAATATGAGGGGGAGCTGGGAAGATGCCGTTCCTTCCTTATGCAGTGTGGATTAGTGTTCGATCTACAGCCCTACTCTTATGCCACAGACAAGGCTAGGATAGCCTTTGTGATTGCGTTGCTGCGTGGTCGAGCGCTGGAGTGGGCTTCAGCCGTTTGGGAACGACAAGACCCCTGCATGGCTTCATACCAGGGGTTCACGGCCGAGATGAGGAAGCTCTTCGACCATTCCGTCCGAGGGAGGGACGCAGCTAGGCGCCTGTTTTCACTTCACCAAGGAACTCGCAGCGTGGCCGACTTCGTGATCGAGTTCAAGACGTTGGCTGTGGAGAGTGGGTGGAACGAGGAGTCTCTGCAAGCGGCCTTTTACCAGGGTCTGTCGGAGCAGCTCAAGGATGAGTTGATCTCCTATCCGGAGCCTAGTGACCTGGACAGCTTGGTAGCCTTGTCTATTCGGGTGGATAATCGAGTCCGAGAGCGAAGGAGGGAGAAGCAATGGGGTCCGTCCAATCGATCAGCTTCTCAGTTCCCAGTCGGGTCGGGTGGTGGACCAGAACACGTCGATCATTCTCCACCACAAAGGATTAGTGGAGAGGTCCTTTCTTCCGATTCTGAACCCATGCAAGTGGGGCGGCACGGGTTAACCAAGGAGGAGCGTCAACATAGACGTAGGACCAACTGCTGCCTCTACTGTGGTAGCTCGGGACATTACATCTCCACTTGTTTCCGGCGGTCGTCAAACTGCCCGGCTCGCTAAAGTTGGGAGGACTTTTAGCGAGCCAGTTTCAACCTCTCAGTACCTCTGTCAGACCCCGTTTCCCGGCTACCCTTGTGAATAGGAATCAAAGCTTAGCGATTAACGCTTTTATCGATTCAGGTGCCGATGGAAGCTTTCTTGATGCCGAGTTGGTGGAACAGCTGGGGCTTTCCAAGGAGCAATTGCGGAAGCCATTGAAGCGACCACTCTGAACGGCAGTAGTCTGGCACGTATCACGATGAGGACTGAACCGGTTAAGATGCGGTTGTCGGGGAATCATTCTGAGATGATTTCATTCTTCATTCTGCCGTCTTCCCATGTTCCTCTGGTCCTTGGATACCCCTGGCTGAAGGAACACAATCCCACGTTCGATTGGGTGACGGGCAAGGTAACGAGTTGGAGCCTTGATTGTCATGCTAACTGTCTCAAGACTGCCTGCCCCCATTCGGTTCCCAGTCAGGTGATTGAGGCTAAACCCCCAGATTTGTCCCTGGTTCCCGAGACATATCACGATTTGGGGGAAGTTTTCAGTAAGCAGAAGGCTCTGTCACTCCCTCCCCACCGACCATATGATTGTGCCATCAACCTGTTCCCGGGAGCTGTCTACCCCAAGGGAAGGTTATACAGTATCTCCCGACCTGAACGTGAGGCGTTGGAGACCTACATCAAGGAGTCCCCTAGCGGCTGGTCTCGTTCGTCCCTCGTCATCACCCCTGGGGGCAGGATTCTTCTTTGTGGGTAAGAAGGATGGCTCTCTTCGACCGTGTATTGATTATCGGGGGTTGAATGCCATCACGGTCAAGAACAAGTATCCCCTGCCCTTGATGAGTTCTGCCTTCGACTCCTTACAGGGTGCTACGGTATTCACCAAGCTAGACCCTACGCATGTCGTATCACATGGTCCCGGATCAGAGAGGGGAACGAGTGGTTGACGGGTTTCAATACACCGATGGGTCACTTCGAGTATCAGGTGATGCCGTTTGGACTGACCAATGCTCCAGCGGTATTCCAGAGTATGGTGAACGGCGTCCTGAGAGATATGATCGGTCTCTTTGTGTTTGTTTACCTGGATGACATTCTGATCTTCTCGAAGGAACCTTCCGACCACGTCCAGCATGTCCGGCAGGTTCTGCAGCGATTGTTGGAGAATCGCCTGTTCGTGAAGGCCGAGAAGTGCGAGTTTCACGCCCACACGACATCCTTTCTCGGGTACATCATCTCCAGGGGAGAGATTAGGATGGACCAGGAGAAGGTTAGAGCGGTTCTGGAATGGGCCCAGCCCGGTACGAGATTGCAGCTCCAGAGATTTTTGGGGTTTGCGAATTTCTACCGCAGATTCATCCGGGGATTACAGCCGTGTGGCCGCTCCGTTAACTGCCTTGACTTCCAGTATCAGGACCTTCAAGTGGAATCCGGAGGCGGATCGAAGCGTTTCTGGATTTGAAGAGGCGATTCACCAACGCACCGATTCTCTCTCAACCGGACACGGCCCGTCAGTTCGTCGTTGAAGTGGACCGCGTCTGATGTGGGAGTTGGCGCCATCCTGTCGCAGCGATGCTCCACGGACAGTAAACTCCATCCCTGCGCCTACTACTCTCGTCGCCTTTCGCCTGCGGAGAGGAATTACGATGTGGGTAACCGGGAGCTTCTCGCGGTGAAACTTGCCTTGGAGGAGTGGCGCCACTGGTTGGAGGGGCGGAGCAACCGTTTATTGTCTGGACTGACCACAAGAATCTTGCTTACGTGCAATCGGCTAAACGTCTCAACTCCCGTCCAGGCCAGGTGGGCGTTGTTTTCGGGACGATTCAAGTTTTCCCTGACGTTCCGACCTGGATCTAAGAACGGCAAGGCGGACGCCTTGTCCCGGATGTTCTCCAAGACGGAGGAGAGTGGGTCCAAGACCGAGACAATTCTCCCCCGGAACTGCGTCGTGGGAGCAGTTATGTGGAGGATTGAGGAGGAGGTGCTGGCGGCCCTTCGGACTCAGCCCGGTCCCGGTAACGGTCCACCCGGTCGGTTGTTTGTGCCTGAGTCGGATTCGTCCTGCTGTCCTCAAATGGTCCCACGCCAGCAAGATGGCTTGTCACCCTGGCGTGGCTCGGACAATGGCGTTTCTTCGCAGACGTTTTTGGTGGCCTGCCATGGCCGAGGATACTCGGGGTTTTGTTGCTGCCTGTCCAGTGTGTGCGCAGAATAAGAGTACCAATCGGCCCAGCTCTGGACTACTTCACCCCCCTTCCTATTCCCCGGCGTCCATGGTCGCATCTGGCCCTGGACTTCGTCACTGGGTTGCCCGCTTCTGAGGGGAACACGGTCGTTCTGACTATCGTGGACAGATTCAGCAAGTTCGCCCACTTTGTGCCAATTGCCAAGCTTCCCTCTGCCTCGGAGACGTCCGAGATCCTGGTTAGGGAGGTTTTCAGGGTCCACGGTTTGCCCAGTGATATCGTTTCCGACCGTGGCCCTCAGTTTACCTCTGCTGTCTGGAAGTCCTTCTGTTTGGCCCTTGGAGCTACAGTCAGTCTCACATCTGGTTTTCACCCCCAATCCAATGGTCAGGCGGAGAGAGCCAACCAGAAGATGGAATCCACGCTACGCTGTCTGGTCTCTTCCAACCCCACCTCCTGGGTCTCTCAGTTGCCTTGGGTTGAGTATGCCCACAATACTCTCCCTACATCTGCCACTGGGATGTCTCCCTTCCAGTGCCTGTATGGCTACCAACCTCCCCTGTTCCCTTCTCAGGAGAAGGAGCTCTCAGTGCCTTCTGTTCCATATTCGTCGTTGCCACCGGACCTGGCATCGGGCCAGAAAGGCACTCCTTAGAGTTTCGGACCGGTATCAGCTCCAGGCGAATCGTCGCCGGATCCCGCTCCCACCTATACCATCGGAGATAGGGGTTTGGTTGGCCACACGGGATCTTCCGTTACGGACTGAGTCTAGGAAGTTGTTACCGAAGTTCATTGGTCCGTTTGTGGTGGAGAAGGTGATCAATCCAGTGGCAGTTCGACTCAAACTACCGAGGACGCTCAGAGTCCATCCCACCTTTCATGTCTCCTGCCTCAAGCCTGTCTTCCTCAGTCCTCTGTTGCCTCCTCCGCCTCCTCCTCCTCCTCCTCGGATGATCGGAGGTGGTCCTGCCTACACGGTGCGTCGCATCATGGATTCCAGACGGCGGGGCCGGGGTTTCCAGTATCTCGTGGACTGGGAGGGTATGGCCCTGAAGAGAGGAGTTGGATTCCGCGGCGACAGGTCCTAGATGCTGACCTCATCAGTGACTTCTACCGCCTCCATCCTGGCGCTCCGGGGAGTCCGCCCGGTGGCGTTCGGTCGGAGGGGGTACTGTAACGATCCCGGCAGTCTGAGTCGGGTCCTGTCTGGTGATTAGTTTTCCTGTTCGTGATCTCCAGTTTCCCGAGGGTTCGGGAACGCTCCGGGGAGCTCTCTTGTTTTCCGCACCTGCATCCCATCAGCAATCTGCACACCTGGTCCTGATCATCACCCTTCTTAGGCTCTGGCCTAACATCCAGTTCCTGCCGGATCGGTAGCCATGAACAGTATGTTTGTCCGTGTATCAGCCTGGAAACATCTAGCGTTAGTTTTGTTGTTTTGCACCTTGTTGAATTGCTGTGTACTGACCTCCGTTTTGTTCTGTCTACAGTCTCTCACCCGGAACCTTCACCCAACCTCTGCCTGATGGTCGGCGGCTGCCGAGCCATATCTGGACCTACCGCTGCACCCTCAACAACCCATCCACGCCACCCGCTCTGTTCCCTGGATTATTCAGCCTCACTCGGGAGTCTATTCAATAAACACTCACCTTTGTCTCAAAGTACCTTGTCCTGGTCTGCTTCTGGGTTCTGGCTTAGTAAACCGTGACAAGCCGACTAGGTGAAAAATCTGTCGATGTGCCCTTGAGCAAGGCACTTAACCCTAATTGCTCCTGTAAATCGCTCTGGATAAGAGCATCTGCTAAATGACTAAAATGTAAATGTAAAATTGTCGGCCCAGTTTGACCTAGTTCCATATTCTCCCACTAACGCGACTGGACTTCCTCTCACTACTATATTTGGTTGTGAGAAAACATTCTAAACAAATGCTTCAGCTTTACAGCCCGTGACGTGTCTGGGTTTTCCCTTCTGTCTGTGCTACGACTACGGGGGCGGGCCGGAGCGGAGAGCTAGAGATTTTTTTTCTCCTCGCCCAAGTCCTCTGATTGGCTCAGCTCCAACTTCAGACGATTGAGTCAAAAACCACAATGTGTCAACCAACTAGAAGCCTGTTTTTGCATATTTTAGGGTCGTTAAAAAAAAAAACATGGAAATGAAATTATTATTATTATTATTACTCTTATAATCTCCACCCGGCACAGTCAGAAGAGGACTGGCCACCCCTCAGAGCCTGATTCTTCTCCACCCGGCACAGCCAGAAGAGGACTGGCTACCCCTCAGAGCCTGGTTCTTCTCGATGTTTCTTCCTAGGTTCCTGCCTTTCTAGGGAGTTTTTCCTAGCCACCGTGCTTCTACATCTGGACAGATTATTGGACACTATTTTAATGTTCTGCAGTCTATGTAAATAGCTTTATTGTGTTTTTTTTGCAGGTTTTCCTCCACTAGGAGAATGACCTGTTTCAATTGAAACACACCCTGTGTGCTGGGACATCAATTAAGCAGTGCAAGGACAAGCAGAAACGGATGTATATGGGAAATATATTGTGGAACTTGTCTCTAAGTTATTCCAGTGGTAGGCCTATCATAGTCTGGTTGTCAGTCTGTTTAACTAACAGTTAACAGCTCTCTGACTTGCTGGAGGACCCAGTGTTACACCTCCTCACAGTAATATTATGCCAGTAAATATCTGAAGGCAAATGCACAAACACACGGAGACAGTCCTGAGGTAACCAAATACTGTATATGAGCAATGTTGTATATTTTGAAGTGTTCTTGTGGGTTAGCTAAGGCTTAATGCCCGAGGAGGCAGAGTAGCATATTATTCTGTTGAGAATAGAATGTTGATGCCTGGACAATGTAGAAACCATGTAGAACTGTATCATTTGAAATGTAGGCTTTCTAAATACATTTGCAAGACGTCTTGCCAATTAACAAACTATGTCTATTTTAAATCCACAATGAAAGAGAGGTTGAACAGGCTAGTAATAGGGGTTGCTACATTTTCGGCGGCTAATTTTAGAAAGAAAGGGTCCAGATTGTCTAGCCCAGCTGATTTGTAGGGGTCCAGATTTAGCAGCTCTTTTAGGACATCAGCTATCTGAATTTGGGTGAAGGAGAAGCGGGGGGGCATGGGCAAGTTGCAGCGGAGGGTGCAGAGCTGGTGGCCGGGGTAGTGGTAGCCAGGTGGAAAGCATGGGCAGCTGTAGCAAAATGCTTATTGAAATTCTCCATTATCGTAGATTTATCGGTGGTGACAGTGTTTCCTAGCCTCAGTGCAGTGGGTAGCTGGGAGGAGGTGCTTGTTACGGAGTCTAGTTGATAGGTAATCGACTAGTTGGACTGTTCCCCAGACTCCACGCGTAGGGATTTGTACAAGGCTTAACAAGGCTATTGAACTGAACATTGGTGTCTGTCTTTATTCCTTAATCCAACATATCATACAGAAACATGGTATCAGAAGTGGCTCGGAAAACACACGTTTGTTATTTTTGTAGCTAAGTACAGTATAGGCGCAGTTACGTTCCATATGCGAACACAAGCCGTTTCCTACTCACAACACTGATCAACTCGTGTTAGCTGGCTAGCTAGCATCACTACCTACCTCCATGACTGAAGACAAAGAAATCTCCTATTCCATTGCTATGGCAGCGAACATTCCGCCACCAAATCACATGGTTCTCACAGGGGACTGGAATACTAATTGGGACAACTTCAGGGATGAATTCGAGGACTATGCGCTGGCGACCGGTCTACATGAGAAACCCAACGAGGTACAAGCGGCAACTCTGAGGAGTTTAATGGGCAGCGAATGCAGGCATATCTACCGGCACAATCTCACCCTCACGGCACGACAACAGTGTGATGCAAAGGCTATATTGGATGCATTGGGGAATTACTTCAAACCCGCCAGAAACGTAATTTACGAGCGGTTCGTTTTCGGAAGCTGCAAACAGGAAGAGGGTGAGTCAGTACACAACTTTGTAACCCGTTTGAGAGAGAAATCCGCCACTTGTGAATACGGGGGATTGAAAGATGAACTGATTCGTGACAAAATAGTACTGGGAATTGCAAATGAGAATACGCACCGGGCGTCTACTGAGAGAGAGAGGCTTAACATTAGTAACTGCCATCGAAATGTGCCGCACTGCTGAAGTCACTGACATGAGAATGAGAGCAATGGAAACGGAAACCCCACGCTCCGACGTTGATACTGTTCACGCTGTTGCTAGGCAGACATTCAGACAAAACCAATCGAGGCAGAGTAATTCACCACGAACGGTGAACACAGAGAGCCCCGTAGCATGTAAATACTGTGGGAATACACACACACGTGGCAAAGAGCACTGCCCGGCCTATGGAAAACCATGCAGAGCTTGTGGAACTAATAATCACTTTGCAAAAGTGTGTCTCAAAAGCAAAAGAAGGGTGAGTGAGGGCAAGATTCACTGTGTTGATGATGTTACTCAATGTTCAGAGCTGAACAGTGAAAGTGACATTTACATGCATGAATCCATTGGGGCTGTACACTCAAGAGGGAAGAAATGGTTTGTGACACTACGATTACACAACAAGCAACAACAATGTCAACTGGATTCGGGTGCTACATGCAACGTAATGAGCTACAAAGACAAAATCAATCTGGCACCTGACACACATCTATTTCCCAGCGATACTAGACTAAAGCTGTACTCAGGAGAACTAATGAGCTCTATGGGCACCTTTGAGACCGAATGTGTTATTCGGGGACGCAAACACAAGCTGGAGTTCGAGATTGTGAAAACCAGTCAAAATCCTCTCCTCTCAGGCTCTACATGCGAACGCCTGGGACTGATGCAGTTCACTGTACCAAATGACCTGCACATTGTGGATCATGTCCAGCATGGACCCCTGTCCAAAGAACAACTACTCAGCAGATATGACGATGTATTCAACATGCCCGTTGAATCAGTGCCTGGGGAGGTACACTTTGAAGTGGATGAGAGCATTACTCCAGTCCAGTGTGCTCCTCGCAATGTGCCCATTGCAATGAAAGTGGCTGTGAAGGCCCAGCTGGACAAGTACGAGGCCGATGGCCACATGACATCTGTGACTGAACCAACTGACTGGATCAGCAATATGGTCATAGTGAAAAAACCAGAGAAGCTGAGGGTCTGCATCGACCCAAAGCATCTGAACCAAGCACTGAAACGATCCCACTACATCATGCCGACACTAGAGGATGTCCTCTATAAGCTTCCCAAGGCCAGGATTTTCACCTTGGTGGATGCCCGAGATGCATTCCTTCAATGCAAGCTGGACGAAGAAAGCAGCTTCATGACTACCTTCTGGACCCCCTGGGGTCGGAAACGCTGGCTCAAGCTCCCGTTTGGTGTCTCAGTGGCGCCTGAGGTATACCAACGCAAGCAGCACGAGTTACTGGCTGGGCTCAAGGGCATTGAACCCATCGCCGATGATATCCTGATCGTAGGCTGTGGTGAAACAGACGAAGAAGCAGAACGCGACCACGATGTGAAGCTCCTGGCACTGATGGAGCGCTGCCGATCAGTTAAGCTTCGTCTTGGCCTGAAGAAGCTGCAGTTCAAGGTGAAAGACGTCCACTTCCATGGCCACATTCTCTCGGCAAAAGGCCTGAAGCCGGACCCAGACAAGGTCCAAGCGATCCTCGACATGCCAAACCCGTCTGATGCAAAAGGAGTACAGCGTCTCATCGGCTTTGCAAACTATCTTGCAAAGTTCATGCCACACCTATCAGCAGTCTGTGAGCCTCTGCGCCGGTTGCTGGACAAAGACACACCATGACACTGGCTACCCAAGCACGAGGCCGCAGTGCAGGAGATGAAATCTCTGGCTTCATCCATGCCAGTGTTGCGCTACTACGACGTCACGAAGCCTGTCACAATCCAGAGCGACTCTAGCCAAAGGGGACTTGGATGCTGCCTTATGCAGGAAGGCCAGCCCGTTGCGTTTGCCTCGAGAGCGCTCACCCCCACCGAACAAAACTATGCACAAATTGAGAAAGAGTGACCACAAACCACTCATTGCCATATTCAGTAAACCTCTCCTCAACGCGCCCAAGAGGCTTCAAAGTATGCTCCTGACTCTGCAAAACTACAGCCTGAAGGTCATTTACAAGCCAGGACCTGAGATGTACCTGAGATGACCTGAGATGTACATCAGCGACACACTGAGCAGGGCAACAGCACAATGTACAGGTAGAGGCACTGCCTATCAGCGGCAGGCCATCTGCTCGCTACAGCAGGAACAACAAGATGTTCAACAGATCAATCAGGCAGACTACTTAAACGTGACAGATCACCGCCTAGCCCAGATCAGGCAACATACTGACAAGGACGAACACCTACAGTCACTGAAGTCCATGGCTCTAGCAGGTTGGCCATATCTGAAAGAGGAGACACCTTTCACAGTGAGAGAATACTGGACCTTTCGAGATGAGATCAGTGTGCAAAATGGCGTCTTGTTCAGAGGTCAGAAGGTCATTATTCCCAAATCACTACGTCCAGAGATGCTTACCCGCATACACTCCAGTCACGTCGGAGGTGACGCATGCTACCGTCAGGCTCGTGAAACATTATACTGGCCAAACATGCAAGCAGAAATTAAAGACTTTGTCAGCAACTGTACCACATGCAACGAGTACGCTCATGAACAGCAAAAGGAAACCATGATGTCACACGAACTGCCCACAAGGGCCTGGCAAATCATCAGCATGGACTTATTCAGCCACAGACAAAAGGACTATCTTCTCCTCGTTGATCATTACTCTGACTTTTGGGAAATTGAACTGCTCCCTGACTTGTCCGCAGAGACGGTCATAAAAGCGCTGCAAGGCGCAGTTTGCAAGGCAAGGTCAGCCTGACAAGGTAATCACGGACAATGGCCCACAATTCACTGCACAGTTCAAGCGTTTCGCCTCAGAATGGGAGTTTGACCACGTGACCTCCTCTCCAAGACACCCAAAAGCAAATGGCAAGGCAGAATCAGCTGTCAAGATTGCAAAAAACCTGTTAAGCAGGGCCTTGCGCGACAGCAACGACCCATGGAAAGCGATCTTACAGTGGAGGAACACACCCACCGAAAACATGGACAGCAGCCCAGCACAACGCCTTCTGTCCAGACGTCTGAAGACTACTATCCCCGTAGCTAACAAGCTACTTGAGCCCTGCGTCATGGTTGGCGTCACGGACAAACTGCGTCACAGAAAGCAGCTCGCTAAGTGCTTCTACGACCGGACTGCTCGAGACCTACCAGAGCTGGAGGTGGGTGAAACTATAAGGATGAAACCGCTGCCGGGAGACCACACAGGACTTTGGAGGCTGGGCACATGCCTACAGAGAGTTGCACCACGTTCTTACCTGGTGGATGTTGGTGGCTCCTCTATCGTCGCAATCGGGTGGATCTGCGCGTAGCAGAGCAGTCAAACCAGAACATGCCATACACTCACTTAGATGAGCTGGATCACAGTCCAGGCCTAAGGGTAAGGGGTGCAGAATTGAGACATGAGCCAACTGAAGGTGAAGCTTCTACCCCACCAAACTCTCCAGCTCGTGGCCCTAATCCTACCCCTGTCAGAGCCAATACTTACTCACGGGTGGGTCGGCTGTGCAAGCCACCGGACAGGCTTACTCTGTAAGCAAGAGACTTAACTTGTTGTCTGTTAATTTAAAAAAAAATATTTCAAAAAAAAAAATAAAAAATAAAAAATAAAATAAAAAAGGAAGATGACAGCTGAAGTAAAAAGAAAATGTCATGCTTTTCAATTGTTATGACTTGACTGTTAAGAACGCAATGTTATGCCGTTATGTTTGCACTTTCTATTGAAAAGGATGATGTTACGGAGTCTAGTTGATAGGTAATCGACTAGTTGGACTGTTCCCCAGACTCCACGCGTAGGGATTTGTACAAGGCTTAACAAGGCTATTGAACTGAACATTGGTGTCTGTCTTTATTCCTTAATCCAACATATCATACAGAAACAGTGCTCTTATTCTCCATGGACTTTACAGTGTCCCAAAACCTTTTGGAGTTAGTGCTACAGGATGCAAATTTCTGTTTGAAAAAAGCTAGCCTTTGCTTTCCTAACTGATTGTGTATATTGGTTCCTGACTTCCCTGAAAAGTTGCATATCGCGGGGGCTGTTCGATGCTAATGCAGTACGCCACAGGATGTTTTTGTGCTGGTCAAGGCCAGTCAAGTTTGGGGTGAACCAGGGGCTATATCTGTTCTTAGTTCTGATTTTTTTGAATGGGGCATGCTTATTTAAGATGGAGAGGAAAGCACTTTTGAAGAACATCCAGGCATCCTCTACTGATGGAATGAGGTCAATATCCATCCAGGATACCCGGGTCAGGTCAATTAGAAAGGCCTGCTCGCTGAAGTGTTTTAGGGAGCGTTTGACAGTGTATCCTGTAGCTCAGTTGGTAGAGCATGGCGCTTGCAACGCCAGGGTTGTGGGTTCGATTCCCACGGGGGGCCAGTATGAAAAATGTATGCACTCACTAACTGTAAGTTGCTCTGGATAAGAGTGTCTGCTAAATGACTAAAATGTAAATGTATCCATGTCTACATTTAATTTGGTCAGGAAGGATGCTTCTTGGTAAATGGTCTTATTGCAAATTATCTAAATATATATATATATATATATACTGTATACATTACCGTTCAAAAGTTTGGTGTCACTTAGAAATGTCCTTGTTTTTGAAAGAAAAGCAATTATTTTGTCCATTAAAATAACATCAAATTGATCAGAAATACAGTGTAGACATTGTTAATGTTGTAAATGGCTATTGTAGTGCACAACTGAGCAAGAGGACAAATACATTAGAGTGTCTAGTTTGAGAAACAGGCGCCTCACAGGTCCTCAACTGGCAGCTTCATTAAATAGTACCCGCAAAACACCAGTCTCAACGTCAACAGTGAAGAGGCGACTCCGGGATGCTGACTTTCTAGGCAGAGTTGCAAAGAAAAAGCCATATCTCAGACTGGCCATCTTAATCTTTTCTTTTTATTGGCCAGTCTGAGATATGGCTTTTTCTTTGCAACTCTGCCTAGAAGTTCAGCATCCCGGAGTCGCTCTTCACTGTTGTGAGGGATAAAGTTCACATGTATTTGTCCTCTTGCTCAGTTGTGTACCGGGGCCTCCCACTCCTCTTTCTATTCTGGTTAGAGCCAGTTTGCGCTGTTCTGTGAAGGGAGTAGTACACAGCGTTGTACGAGATGTTCAGTTTCTTGGCAATTTCTCGCATAGAATAGCCTTCATTTCTCAGAACAAGAATAGACTGACGAGTTTCAGAAGAAAGTTATTTGTTTCTGGCCATTTCAAGCCTGTAATCGAAGCCACAATTGCTGATGCTCCAGAATCTGAACTAGTCTCAAGAAGGCCAGTTTTATTGCTTCTTTAATCAGCACCACAGTTTTCAGCTGTGCTAGCATAATTGCAAAAGGGTTTTCTAATGATCAATTAGCCTTTCAAAATTATAAACTTGGATTATTAAACACAACGTGCCATTGGAACACAGGACTGATGGTTGCTGATAATGGGCCTCTATACGCCTATGTAGATATTCCATTAAAAATCAGCCGTTTCCAGCTACAATAGCCATTTACAACATTAACAATGTCTACAGTGTATTTTTGATCAATTTGATGTTATTTTAATGGACAAAAAAAATAATTTTCTTTCGAAAACAAGGACATTTCTATGTGACCCCAAACTTTTGAACGGTAGTGTATATATATGGCGGCAGGTAGCTTAGTGGTTAAGAGCGTTGTGCCAGTAACCGAAAGGTCGCTGGTTCTAATCCCCTAGCCGACTAGGTGAAAAATCTGTTGATGTGCCCTTGAGCAAGGCACTTAACCCTAATTGCTCCTGTAAGTTGCTCTGGATAAGAGCGTCTGCTAAATGCCTTTTTTTTTTTTTTTTTTATATAACACATTTTTTTTCATTCTATGTCCAGTAAGAGTTAGATCTGAAGTATGATTCAGCTTTCTACCTGGATCATACTTCAGATCTAACTGAAGTATTTGCAACGCCAGGGTTGTGGGTTCGTTTCCCACGGGGGAGTATAAATAAATATATATATATATGTATTCACTAACTGTAAGTCGCTCTGGATAAGAGCATCTGCTAAATGACTAAAATGTAAATGTAAGTATGATTCAGCTTTCTACCTGGCCTAGAGCTTGTTCTCTTCCAAGATCTGCCAATATTATGAGTTCCTTGTAAGCCAAACATGGTAGGCCTGAAACGACAGTTACACCTGACCTGGTGCTACATGCCAGAACAAGCCTGTTTTACGTGTTGTTTTGCATATTGATGTGGATTCATCTGGATCATAACAGGCTCATAGTGTTGTGGTCTTTAACGTGATGACAGAGGCTGTGGTCATAGAGCCTTGTGGTCTTCAGAGGCCCATTATACAGTATGCTGGGAACATGGTCAATTAAAGACAGTTGTGACGTTAACTCATTTATTTAATGATCACTTTGTTCATCTTACCAGGTTGGTGGTTTACTGGGAACTAATGAATGATATAGTCTTATATTGGTTTATCTTGTCAGAGAACACGCTGCAGGCCTGACATAACAGTTACACAAGGTTGTCTGGGCCAGAACACACTGCAGGACAGGTATTGAATTTGCATCATACTTCAGATCCCCCTTCTACCGGATATCGGCAAATTAAACTTAATCATTTCCTACACTCTAAAAATAAAAAGGTTCCAGGAGTATCCTTTAGGGGTTCTTCAAATTGAAACTGTGGGGGGATCCCCTATAAGTTCTTCAAAGAACCCCTTTTATTGGCTCCTCGAAGAACCTTTTGAATAACCTTTAGGGGAATTTTTTTGAACTACCCCCCCTTCCCCTATTATAATTATAATAATAATTTTTACAAATAATAATATGCATAACAATAACAACAATAACACAATATTTTAGTTGTCAGTGTTTATTATGATTTTAGTGGCAAAGCAGAATAAACAAATCTAAATATGAGGTAAACTCCCAGCAGAGCCTAAAGTCCAATGGGTACAGTGGGGAGAACAAGTATTTGATACACTGCCGATTTTGCAGGTTTTCCTACTTACATAGCATGTAGAGGTCTGTAATTTTTATCATAGGTACACTTCAACTGTGAGAGACGGAATCTAAAACAAAAATCCAGAAAATCACATTGTATGATTTTTAAGTAATTCATTTGCTTTTTATTGCATGACATAAGTATTTGATACATCAGAAAAGCAGCACTTAATATTTGGTGCAGAAACCTTTGTTTGCAATTACAGAGATCATACGTTTCCTGTAGGTCTTGACCAGGTTTGCACACACTGCAGCAGGGATTTTGGCCCACTCCTCCATACCGACCTTCTCCAGATCCTTCAGGTTTCGGGGCTGTCGCTGGGCAATACGGACTTTCAGCTCCCTCCAAAGATTTTCTATTGGGTTCAGGTCTGGAGACTGGCTAGGCCACTCCAGGACCTTGAGATGCTTCTTACGGAGCCACTCCTTAGTTGCCCTGGCTGTGTGTTTCGGGTCGTTGTCATGCTGGAAGACCCAGCCACGACCCATCTTCAATGCTCTTACTGAGGGAAGGAGGTTGTTGGCCAAGATCTCGCGATACATGGCCCCTTCCATCCTCCCCTCAATACGGTGCAGTCGTCCTGTCCCCTTTGCAGAAAAGCATCCCCAAAGAATGATTTTTCCACCTCCATGCTTCACGGTGGGGATGGTGTTCTTGGGGTTGTTCTCATCCTTCTTCTTCCTCCAAACACGGCGAGTGGAGTTTAGACCAAAAAGCTCTATTTTTGTCTCATCAGACCACATGACCTTCTCCCATTCCTCCTCTGGATCATCCAGATGGTCATTGGCAAACTTCAGACGGGCCTGGACATGCGCTGGCTTGAGCAGGGGGACCTTGCGTGCGCTGCAGGATTTTAATCCATGACGGCATAGTGTGTTACTAATGGTTTTCTTTGAGACTGTGGTCCCAGCTCTCTTCAGGTCATTGACCAGGTCCTGCCGTGTAGTTCTGGGCTGATCCCTCACCTTCCTCATGATCATTGATGCCCCACGAGGTGAGAACTTGCATGGAGCCCCAGACCGAGGGTGATTGACCGTCATCTTGAACTTCTTCCATTTTCTAATAATTGCGCCAATAGTTGTTGCCTTCTCACCAAGCTGCTTGCCTATTGTCCTGTAGCCCATCCCAGCCTTGTGCAGGTCTACAATTTTAACCCTGATGTCCTTACGCAGCGCTCTGGTCTTGGCCATTGTGGAGAGGTTGGAGTCTGTTTGATTGAGTGTGTGGACAGGTGTCTTTTATACAGGTAATGAGTGGAGAACAGGAGGGCTTCTTAAAGAAAAACTAACAGGTCTGTGAGAGCCGGAATTCTTACTGGTTGGTAGGTGATCAAATACTTATGTCATGCAATAAAATGCAAATTAATTACTTAAAAATCATACAATGTGATTTTCTGGATTTTTGTTTTAGATTCCGCCTCACACAGTTGAAGTGTACCTATGATAAAAATTACAGACCTCTACATGCTTTGTAAGTAGGAAAACCTGCAAAATCGGCAGTGTATCAAATACTTGTTCTCCCCACTGTATATCCTCTGGCCTGTTGATGTTAATGTGTTGATGTTCTCCGTATCCATAGCCAGAATGATTTTCCAGTGCATGGAGATTGAACAGGTTTCCTGTTATATTCATCAGAGGTGTGGGGAGAGTGAATAAAAAAAAATAGTAATTATACAGATACTTAACAAAATATGCACATTACAGTATTTTTGTGGTAAATGTGAATGAATAAAACTGTTTTGATAATGGTTTTCATACACATACCTTGTCCGTAATGTAGAGGCTTATGGGATATTAATTGAAGAGGTAAGGGAGAAGGAGGTAAATGTGATCTGCGTAACATACCAGTACCAATTGACATACCTTTGTATGCCTCCTCATCTGTATACCTGCGGACATAGACACAAAAGTGAGCAGTTCAGTCATCTGCACCCAATACAGCTATCCTTCAACATATTCTTATAGCCTATATATTCTTAACTCTTTGTTGATTGATATCCATTGAATTGTGTCCATTTTCTGTTTTAGAAAGATTTGCACACATATGAAAAGATAGATGGTATCATCAGAAAACAATTTAAATTCAGATCATACAAGGGATAAACCTGACCTTAAATTGAGGAGATCTTGACCAGATTTGGCCAAATTGAGGAGATCTTGACCAGATTTGGCCAAATTGAGGAGATCTTGACCAGATTTGGCCAAATTGAGGAGATCTTAGACCACTGCGCCACTCCCCGAGTGGTCTAAGGCACTGCATCGCAGTGCTAGCTGTGCCACTAGAGATCCTGGTTCGCATCCAGGCTCTGTCGTAGCTGGCTGCGACCGGGAGACCCATGGGGCGGCGCACAATTGGCCCAGGGTAGGGGAGGGAATGGCCGGCAGGGATGTAGCTCAGTTGGTAGAGCATGGTGTTTGCAATGCCAGGGTTGTGGGTTCGTTTCCCACGGGGGGGCCAGTATGAAAAAATATATATAATAATAATGTATGCACTCACTAACTGTAAGTCGCTCTGGATAAGAGCGTCTGCTAAATGACTAAAATGTAAATGTAAATGTTGACATTTTTCAGTTAAGTGACAGCACCTGCTGTCCTTTCAAATTAAAATGCAAATGTTTCAGTTGGGTAGTTAGGTTCCTGCAAGAACCCCCACCAACTAAGGATGTTCCTTGAAGAACCCCACCTGCTATGGGGTTCTTGGAAGAACCTTTTGGGTGCAATTTTCAGTGCCAAGAACCCTAAGGTTGGTGGTAGTCTCCATACTACATGTCCCAGCCATCTTTTGTGTTGTGTCTGTTTCAAATTAAAAGTATCCTCAAACAGATCTTTATTTATCCATTGTCAGTTGAAACTAGTATATTTACTGCCACAGACAGTACCTAACCCTCCGAAACACAATTCAACCTAACAGGCAATCAAATAATGATTGACAACATGTAAGCTATATTTCAACTGCAAATGTTTATTGAAAAACATCAATACATTTACCCAATAATCACTTGCTGTCTTTCAAATACATTGTTAAAGTTGTTGGAATGGTTCTATATAGATCTTTTAGGGGTGTCATATATTCAGCAAGCAATAAAACCCTTTATGGTTGTATCCAGAAAATGTTTTCTAGGAGTATAGTGAGTGACTGTGTGCATTGAGTGTTGACTTATTTGATGACCTGGAGCGAGATGGCATGGATAGAAAGATTTCTTAAGAATCAATTTGCATAAAACAATTTTGTACCAAGATTAGCCAAAAACATGTGTTCTTAGGGAAATGCTTAGGGTGTTGGGGTGTGGCAATTACCTGGAAAAGGTATGATAAAAGACGTCTGAAAAACAGCAGAGAGGCAACTCTGTCTCTGGACCACATAGCAGACTGCTTCTACCAACTCCAGAATCTCCAGGTTAGTTGAACTTTATCCCTCACTGACGTCCTTGGAGGAAGGGTTTTCTAGACAATGTGTGTCTGCTTCTGCTTTGCTTGCTCTTTGGAGTCTAGGCCGGCCGGGTGACTGTAAAAGGACTTTGTGACAACTGCTGATGTAAAAAAGGCTTTAGAAATGAATTTGATCAATTGATTGATTGATTGGTTGGTTGGTTGATTGACTTATTGTCCAACCTGGATGGGGGTGTTTTCTGTGTAGGAAAGGATGAGGAGCCATGGTGTGTTAGTGCTGGTCACTCTGCTGGGTTTCCTGTTGACAAACCAGCTCAACCAGGTTAACGCTAAGGAAGGTATGTCTAGTGTGTGTGTCTTTGTGTTTGTTTGTTTTTGTGTGTGTACATTTTTCCTGCCTTATCAGAACCACAATGTCCTGACAAGTCACTAGAATGTCCTGACAAGTCACTAGAATGTCCTGACAAGTCACTAGAATGTCCTGACAAGTCACTAGAATGTCCTGACAAGTCACTAGAATGTCCTGACAAGTCACTAGAATGTCCTGACAAGGTAGGAGAACCGGAAAAACATTTTGAAAAGTCAGGACTTTTTTAATGTGCTGAATTTGTTTAAATGCTAATTTAGGTTTAAGTGTTATGTTTAGGGCTTGGGGTTAAGGTTAGGGTTGGGGTTAATATTAAGGTTAGGGTTAAAGTCAGGGTAAGGGTTAGGGTTTGGTTTAGGGTTAGGGGTTAGGAAAAATTGGATTTTGAATGGGAATAAATGTGTTCTCCCCAAAAAGTCCTGAAAGTTCACGAAAGCAAAGCTGTGTGTGTGTGTTTTAAAGACAAAGAGAAAGGTGTTTTTGAGTATGTAGAAGATGCATCCTTTCAATACAGTTCAATACATTTTATTGTATGTCCTCTCTGACAGATGTAACTGCCAGTGGGCTCAGAGAACTGGATTCTGCAGAGGTTGATCCTATTGCTGAAAAACAGGGTAAGAGTGTATGTTTCTCTTGGATTTCCATCTATCCATCCATCACTAAAATAATTAATGAATAATATACCACTATTAATAATAATTATAATTATAATGGTAATAGAACTGTTGGTTCATTTTAAATAACTTTAGTTTAATCTTTCTCTGAAAAGACTCTGTGCCTCAAGAAGAATTAGAGGCTCAAAATGAAGGTAAGTTAATCTCTCTACAAAGTAGTACATTGATAATGACTTTACTACTGGGAGTAATGATAATAATGTAGCTAGCTGAGGAGTCAACACCTAGCTGGAACTAGTGTGTACATGTCCTGGCATACTCCCAGATAATGATGTCTCATACATTGTGATATTGATATTAATGTCCCATATGTACAGTGGCAACTGATATTGATATTAATATATCATATGTACAGTGGCAACTGTTATTGATATTAATATATCATATGTACAGTGGCAGCTGATATTGATATTAATATCTCATATGTACGGTGGCAACTGATATTGATATTAATATATCATATGTACAGTGGCAGCTGATATTGATATTAATATCTCATATGTACAGTGGCAACTGATATTGATATTAATATATCATAGGTACAGTGGCAACTGATATTGATATTAATATATAATATGTACAGTGGCAGCTGATATTGATATTAATATATCATATGTACAGTGCAGCTGATATTGATATTAATATATCATATGTACAGTGACAGCTGATATTGATATTAATATCTCATATGTACAGTGGCAGCTGATATTTATATTAATATCTCATATGTACAGTGGCAGCTGATGTTGATATTAATATCTAATTTGTACAGAGGCAGCTGCAGTAGGATTACAGCAGGAGATTCAGGGGACACCCGATGCAGAGAAGTTGCAAAATCTCTTTTGGGGATGGCGTCAGAGATATAACAGGATTATCTGGAATCTCAGACGTATCAACCAGCGGCTGATCTGGCGTCTCAGGAGTCTCAGACGTATCAACCAGCGGCTGATCTGGCGTCTCAGGCGTCTCAGACGTATCAACCAGCGGCTGATCTGGTGTCTCAGACGTACTGTGCGTTTTGGATGGTGGCACCATCGCTATTGTTAATAAGCAGCTGTAAGTCCTAGTCTTTCTTTAGGGGTGAGATGTCTTTGTGTGTGTGTGTATGTGTGTGTGTGTGTGTGTGTGTGTGTGTGTGTGTGTGTAAGTTCTGACATACAGTACGTGTCTGTGCAGAGAGCGAGGGAAGGAGGGAGGGAGGGAGGGAGGGAGAGGGTGAGGGAGGGAGGGAAGGAGAGAGAGGGTGAGGGAGGGAGGGAGGGAGGGAGAGAGAGGGTGAGGGAGGGAGGGAAGGAGAGAGAGGGTGAGGGAGGGAGGGAGGGAGGGAGAGAGAGGGTGAGGGAGGGAGGGAAGGAGGGAGAGAGAGAGAGAGAGGGTGAGGGATGGATGGAGGGAGGGAGAGAGAGAGAGAGGGTGAGGGAGGGATGGAGGGAGAGAGAGAGAGAGAGGGTTAGGGAGGGAGGGATGGAGGGAAGTAGGGAGAGAGAGGGTGAGGGAGGGAGGGAGGGATGGATGGAGGGAGAGAGAGAGAGAGTGGGTGAGGGAGAGATGGAGGGAGGGATGAGGGTGAGGGTGAGGGTGAGGGTGAGGGTGAGGGTGAGGGTGAGGGTGAGGGTGAGGGAGAGGGTGGGAGGGAGGAAGGAATGGAGAGTAATACGTTCCATGCATTTGAATTCTGAAAATGTGTGTGACCTGGACATTTGAAAGTAAAGTAATGTCATAAAGTTAGGAGGGAGGGTAAATAGAGCACATCCTGGACATTTGAACTGCATCCACGATCTGGGTTCTTTATTCCTGCCTCCAGTGATACAACAACCAATTGGAAACAAGCAATTCTACAAATTAGTATTATTGTATTATAATAAATCACAGTAATATATATACTGTATGTGTGTGTGTGTGTGTGTGTGTGTGTGTGTGTGTGTGTGTGTGTGTGTGTGTGTGTGTGTGAGTAGTTATCAGGTATTGAGGATCCTCTCGTCTCCATATTGATTGGACCACTGCGTAAGTCACAGGTCACCTGACATCACCTGTCATTATTCCCAACGGATGCAGATCTACAATCCACAATATATCCATCATTGTACCATCCATTGTACCATCCATAGCTTCTGAATGTACCATCCATAGCTTCTGAATGTACCATCCATAGCTTCTGAATGTACCATCCATAGCTTCTGAATGTACCATCCATAGCTTCTGAATGTACCATCCAATGTACCATCCATAGCTTCTGAATGTACCATCCATAGCATCTGAATGTACCATCCATAGCTTCTGAATGTACCATCCATAGCTTCTGAATGTACCATCCATAGCTTCTGAATGTACCATCCATAGCTTCTGAATGTACCATCCATAGCTTCTGAATGTACCATCCATAGCTTCACAATATATGTGAATGTTTTTTCTGTCCGGACTGATACATCAATATTAATGACGTTACTGATAATCGATGACGATGTGAATTCATGGTGGAAATGTTGTATGGCTCACCTGTTTAACTGCGATCCTTCAATAAACCTGTATTAAGCATTATACATTGTTAGCTGGGCTTTTTTACACCTGTCAAATATGTCAAAACCTCCCTATCTTTGCTCATCTGATTGACAGTTCAGTGGTTGTCATCATGTTGATAGGTAGAGGAGGGTGATATGCTGGTTTGCACACTCTGCATGCGTTCCAAATGGCACTCTATTCTGACCAGAACCGTATGGGTCTTTGTTCTGAAGTAGTGCACTGCGTAGAGAATATGGTGCCATTTGGGATGCAGTCTCTCATATACTTCCTGCTGACTTTATAGATCAAAGGTCACATTGGGGGAACTAGACACTGGGCAACAGAAACCACATCACTATCTCTGCTCTGACTGTCACGGTTTCGGCCGAGGCTGCTCCTCCTCCTTGTTCGGGCAGGTTTCGGCGGTCGTCGTCCCCGGAGTACTAGCTGCCACCGATCTATGTTTCATGTTCGTTTGGTTTTGTCTTGATGTTGTACACCTGTGTCTAGTTAGTCCTCATTAGTGTCCCATTTTAGTTCTCGTTGTGTGTGTATGGTGTTGTGTGTGATTGCTCTTCTGTTTTGGTGTTCTGAGCTACGTACTTCCCTCCGTTGTTTGGAGCGGTTTTCGCACATGTTAGTGCGCCTTTTGTTTGACGCCTGTGTGCGCCTTTATTTTGCCTCCGGGCTTATTGTGCTCGCTTACTACGTGAATATTCACTAAAGTCTTTTGGACTTAGCTTCTGCGTCCTGCGCTTGATTCCTGCACCACACCCACCTTCAGCACCCCTGACAGAATCACACACCTTTACTAATGGAATCAGCAGGAGCAACAGTCACGCCTGAGTCGCTGGAGGAGCATGTCCGCGGCCAGGATGACCAGATACGACAACTGGGGACCGCTCTACAGGACGTCATCAACACCCTGCACCGATGGGAGTCCAGAGGGGTACCCACACCTCCACCTACCCTGCCACCCCCATCGGCCGGTCCACCAGTCCCAGGTCCGGAACCCAGTGGGATTCGGCTCTCGCTCCCGAGGGCGTATGACGGAACAGCTGCCGGGTGTCAGGGTTTCCTCCTGCAGGTGGAGCTCTACCTGGCCACTGTACACCCGGTGCCCTCGGGACACGAGAGCGTTTCCGCCCTCATCTCCTGTCTCACGGGCAAGGCGTTGGAATGGGCCAACGCCGAGTGGAGGAGGATGGACGCCACCACCATCTCCTACGCCGAGTTCTCCCGTCGCTTCAAGGCCGTGTTCGACCATCCACCTGAGGGCAAAGCGGCGGGGGGGGGGGGGCGTCTAGTCCACCTGAGACAGGGGAGGAGGAGCGCACAGGCGTTCGCGCTGGAGTTCCGGACTCTAGCGGCAGACGCAGGGTGGAATGAACGGGCCCTCATCGACCATTTTCGATGTAGCCTACGGGAGGACGTTCAACGTGAGTTGGCCTGCAGGGACACCGATTTCACCTTCGACCAGTTGGTCGATATGTCCATCCGTCTGGACACCCTGCTGGCCACCCGTGGACGTCCCGAGTGGGGTCCGTCCATTCCACCCTCCGGCACCTCCGAGCCGAGCCCTATGGAGCTCGGGGGTGCTGGCGCTAGAGAAAGGAAGAGGAGGAGCCCAGGTCTGCACCAAGTGCGGTCGTGGAGGGCACACTGCGGCCAGGTGCTGGGGAGGGTTCCCCGAGGGAGGAGACAACAGGCCCCGCACTGGGGAGCCTTCCCAGGTGAGTAGACGCCCCACTTACCCAGAGCTCTCTGTTGCGCACTTTTGTATACCTGTTTGTTTCCCACAGGTTGCACCTCATTCCCAGCATAAGGCGCTAGTAGATTCAGGCGCAGCTGGGAATTTTGTTGATCTGAAGTTTTGTTTAGATTTAGGGATCCCCCTCCTACCTGTTGACAAGCCTTTTCCCGTTCATGCTTTACATAGCCGCCCGTTGGGGTCGGGGTTGATTAGGGAAGTCACAGCGCCACTTAGGATGTGTGCGCAGGGGGGTCATGAGGAGACTATACAGTTGTATCTGATCGACTCTCCTGCGTACCCGGTGGTGCTGGGAATTCCCTGGTTAAGCACCCATAACCCTGCTATTTCGTGGCAACAGAGGGCTCTCAATGGGTGGTCTGCTCAGTGTGAGGGGCGATGTCTGGGTGTTTCCGTAGGGCCGACTTCGGTGGAAAGTCCAAACCAAGTGCCCGCACTGCACATTCCGCCTGAATATGGGGATTTAGCTCTCGTGTTTAGTAAAGCTAGGGCGACGCAGTTGCCTCCTCATAGACAGGGGGATTGTGCGATTGATCTCCAGGCAGGAGCAGCGCTCCCACGGAGCTACGTGTATCCCTTGTCTCAAGAGGAGAGAAAAGCTATGGAAACTTACATAGCCGAATCTTTGAGACAGGGATACATACGGCCCTCCACTTCTCCCGCCTCCTCTAGCTTCTTTTTTGTGAAGAAAAAGGATGGAGGGTTGCGCCCGTGCATCGATTACCGTGGTCTCAATCAGATTACTGTGAAATACAGTTATCCATTCCCTCTGATTGCGACCATGACGGAGTCATTGCATGGAGCGCGGTTTTTCACAAAACTGGATCTCAGGAGCGCGTATAACTTGGTGCGCATTAGGGAGGGCGACGAATGGAAAACAGCGTTTAGTACCACGTCAGGTCATTTCGAGTATCTCGTCATGCCATATGGGTTGATGAATGCTCCATCAGTCTTCCAATCCTTCGTAGATGACATTTTCCGGGATATGCAGGGGCAAGGGGTGGTCGTGTACATTGATGACATTCTAGTGTACTCGTCTACCCGAGCCGAGCATATAGCCCTGGTCCGTCGTGTATTGAGGAAGCTGTTGGAGCACGACCTATATGTCAAGGCAGAGAAATTTCTGTTTTTCCAGGAGTCGGTCTCCTTTTTGGGCTATCGGTTGTCCGCGTCAGGGGTTAGAATGGAGGTGGATCGTGTGTCAGCTGTGTGTAATTGGCAAACCCCAACCACTGTCAAAGAGGTGCAGCAGTTCTTGGGCTTTGCGAATTACTACCGGAGGTTTATCCGGGGTTTTGGACAGGTGGCAGCTCCCATCACGTCCCCTTCTGAAAGGGGGGTCCGGTGCGCCTACAGTGGTCAGCTGATGCGGACAGGGCCTTTAGGAGACTGAAGGACCTGTTTACGTCGGCCCCGGTGCTGGCGCATCCGGACCCCGCATTACCCTTTCAGGTCGAGGTGGACGCGTCTGAGGCCGGTATAGGGGCCGTACTCTCTCAACGGTCCGGCACGCCACCTAAACTCCGCCCCTGTGCTTTTTACTCTAAAAGCTCAGCCCGGCGGAGCGAAATTATGACGTCGGGGACAGGGAGCTGTTAGCTGTAGTTCAGGCCCTTAAGGTGTGGAGGCATTGGCTTGAGGGGGCTCAACACCCTTTCCTCATTTTGACTGACCATCGGAACCTGGAGTACATCCGGGCAGCGAGGAGACTGAACCCTCGCCAGGCTCGATGGAGCATGTTTCTCGCCAGGTTCGTATTTAAAATCACGTACATCCCTGGGTCCCAGAATGGTAAGGCAGATGCGCTGTCCCGCGGTATGACACGGAGGAGAGGTCCGTTGAGCCTACTCCCATACTACCGGAGTCTTGTCTTGTGGCACCGGTGGTGTGGGAGGTCGATGCCGAAATCGAGCGAGCGCTATGCATCGACCCCAGCCCTCCACAGTGTCCTGAGGGTCGGAAGTACGTTCCGCTCGAGATTCGGGATCGACTCATTTACTGGGCTCACACGTCACCCTCCTCTGGACATCCGGGTATTGGCCGGACAGTGCATTGTCTTAGCACTAAATACTGGTGGCCCACGTTAGCCAGGGATGTGAGGGTTTATGTCTCCTCCTGCTCGGTGTGCGCCCAGTGTAAGGCGCCCAGACACCTGCCCAGGGGTAAGTTGACTGTAAGTCGCTTTGTAAAGCGTCTGCTATCTTTAAGTTACAACCCCTGCCCGTTCCACAACGACCATGGTCCCACCTCTCGGTGGAGTTTGTGACAGATCTTCCCCTCTCTCAGGGGAATACCACCATCCTGGTCATTGTGGACCGGTTCTCTAAGGCCTGTCGTCTTCTCCCTATGTCGGGTCTTGCTATGCCCTACAAACCGCAGAGGCACTATTTACCCACGTCTTCCGGCATTACGGGGTACCCGAGGATATAGTGTCTGATCGAGGCCCCCAGTTTACCTCCCGAGTATGGAGAGCGTTCATGGAGCGTTTGGGGGTCTCGGTGAGCCTTACCTCAGGGTACCACCCGGAGAGTAACGGGCAGGTAGAACGAGTCAACCAGGATGTGGGTAGGTTTCTGAGGTCGTATTGCCAGGACCGGCCTGAGGAGTGGGCTCGGTACATTCCCTGGGCCGAGATGGCCCAGAACTCTCTCCGCCACTCCTCTACCAACCTAACCCCCCTTCCAATGTGTGTTAGGTTACCAGCCGGTTCTGGCACCTTGGCAGCAGAGCCAGATCGAGGCCCCTGCGGTGGATGATTGGATGAGGCGCTCGGAGGAGACGTGGAACGCTGCACACGTCCACCTGCAGCGGGCCATCCGTCGTCACAAGGCGAGCGCCGATCTCCACCGCAGTGAGGGGCCAGTGTACGCACCCGGAGATCGAGTCTGGCTCTCTACCAGAAACCTACCCCTCCGCCTGCCCTGCCGGAAGCTGGGTCGGCGGTTTGTGGGGCCCTTTAAAGTCCTGAGAAGATTGAACGAGGTGTGTTATAGGTTACATCTGCCTGTTGAATATAAGAATATTAACCCCTCGTTCCATGTGTCTCTTCTCAGGCCGGTGGTAGCTGGTCCACTCCAGGAAGGTGAGATAGGAGAGACTCCTCCGCCCCCACTGGACATCGAGGGGGCTCCGGCGTACACCGTTCGGTCCATCTTGGACTCAAGACGCCGGATGGGGGTCTCCAGTATCTCGTGGAGTGGGAGGGGTACGGCCCGGAGGAGCGGTGCTGGGTGCCGCGGAGGGACATCCTAGACCCATCTCTCCTGTCTGAGTTCCACCGGGACCATCCCGCGCGCCCTGCTCCGCGCCCTCCTGGTCGTCCCCGAGGCCGGGGTCGGCGCACGGCTGGAGCCGCGCGTCAAGGGGGGGGTACTGTCACGGTTTCGGCCGAGGCTGCTCCTCCTCCTTGTTCGGGCAGGTTTCGGCGGTCGTCGTCCCCGGAGTACTAGCTGCCACCGATCTATGTTTCATGTTCGTTTGGTTTTGTCTTGATGTTGTACACCTGTGTCTAGTTAGTCCTCATTAGTGTCCTATTTTAGTTCTCGTTGTGTGTGTATGGTGTTGTGTGTGATTGCTCTTCTGTTTTGGTGTTCTGAGCTACGTACTTCCCTCCGTTGTTTGGAGCGGTTTTCGCACATGTTAGTGCGCCTTTTGTTTGACGCCTGTGTGCGCCTTTATTTCGCCTCCGGGCTTATTGTGCTCGCTTACTACGTGAATATTCACTAAAGTCTTTTGGACTTAGCTTCTGCGTCCTGCGCTTGATTCCTGCACCACACCCACCTTCAGCACCCCTGACACTGACTCTACCTTGTGGACATGATTTGTAGTTACATCATAGATTTCTGGGATTCATCCAATTACTTAATTAATACACTTAAAATCTAAAATCCTTAGTTGCTACATTCATTTTTGGACTTATAACTTAATGTTATACCCATTGATTCTCAAAGAATATAACTTATAAATGCATCATGAGCTTAGTTCAACTGTCGCAACTGTTGTTCTACTCCAATGTTAGTAGACAATGTACATTTTTACTACTATTTTGATATCTCTGTCTATGACTTTGAGTGGTGACATTTTTCCAGGCCTATCCCTCAGCTTTTTACCAAAACAGAGGCAGGGTAACGGCTTTGTTATGGTTTTAATAAAGGATTCTAGCTTTGACTCAGATATAAAAGACCTGCAGAAGAACACTGAGTCCAGTATTCAGTCCAAGACACATTACAGAGCAGCACACTCTACAGCCCAGCCAACAGTAAATAAACTTGAGTTAGTGCTAAACACGGCTGCTAGAATCTTGACTAGAACCCCAAAATGTGATCGTATTACTCCAGTGCTAGCCTCTCTACTCTGGCTTCCTGTTAAGGCTAGGGCTGATTTCAAGGTTTTACTCCTAACCTACAAAGCATTACATGGGCTTGCTCGTACCCATCTCTCCGATTTGGTCCTGCCCTACATACCTACACGTGCGCTACGTTCACAAGACGCAGGCCTCCTTATTGTCCCTGGGATTTCCAAGCAAACAGCTGGAGGCTGTGGAGCTCCATTGTTATGGAATGGTCTGCCTATCCATGTGAGAGACGCAGACTCGTTGTCCACCTTTAAGTCTTCACTGAAGACTCATCTCTTCAGTAGGTCCTATGATTGAGTGTAGTCTGGCCCAGGGGTGCGAAGGTGAACGGCAAGGCACTGGAGCGACGAACTGCCCTTGCTGTCTCTGCCTGCCTCTCTCCACTGGGATTCTCTGCCTCTGACCCTATTACGGGGGCTGAGTCACTGGCTTACCGTCCCTAGGAGGGGTGCGTCACTTGAGTGGGTTGAGTCACAGACGTGATCTTCCTGTCCGATTTTGCGCCCCCTCGAGCTCGTGCGGTGGTGGAGATCTTCGTGGGCTATCCTCAGCCTTGTCTCAGGGTAGTAGGTTGGTGGTCTGTTGATATCCCTCTAGTGGTGTGGGGGCTGTGCTTTGGCAAAGTGGGTTATATCCTGCCTGGTTGGCCCTGTCCGGGGGTATCGTCGGATGGGGCCACAGTGGCCCCCGACCTACCCTGTCTCAGCCTACGGTATCTATGCTGCAATAGTCTATGTGCCGGGGGGCTAGGGTCAGTCTGTTATATCTAGCGTAACTCTCAAATAAAATAAAATGCAAATAGTCGGGGTAGCAATTTGATTAGATGTTCAGGAGACTTATGGCTTGGGGGTAGACGCTGTTAAGAAGCCTTTTGGACCTAGACCTAGACTGAGAGAACAGTCTATGACTAGGGTGGCTGGAGTCATTGACCATTTTAGGGCCTTCTTCTGACACGGCCTGGTATAGAGGTCCTGGATGGCAGGAAGCTTGACCGCAGTGATGTACTGGGCTGTACGCACTACCCTCTGTAGTGCCTTGCGGTCGGAGGCCGAGCAGTTGCCATACCAGGCGGTGACGCAACCAGACAGGATGCTCTCGATGGTGCAGCTGTATAACCCATGCCAAATCTTTTCAGTCTCCTGAGGGGGAATAGGCATTTGTCATGCCCTCTGCTGGTCATCTATGTACGTTTGAACATCTTGAAGAACAATCTGGCCTTAATGGCCATGTACATTTTACATTTACATTTTAGTCATTTAGCAGACGCTCTTATCCAGAGCGGCTTACAGTTAGTGAGTGCATACATTTTTCATACTGCTTGTCATCGGCAAGGACTAGGGAGTTTATGATAAAATGTAACGGAATAGAGCTAAGCACAGGCAAAATCCTAGATATACACTAGATGCTTACCAAGACAACATTGAATGTTCCCGAGTGGCCTAGTCAGAGTTTTGTCTTAACATTGGCTTGAAAATCTATAGGAAGACTTAAAAATGGCTGTCTAGCAATGATCAACAACCAACTTGACAGAGCTTGAATAATTTTTTAAATAATAAATGGGAAAATATTGTACAATCCAAATGTGGGAAGCTCCGAGACGTATCCAGAAAGACTCACAGATGTAATCACTGCCAACGGTGATTCTAACATACATTGACTCAGGGGTGTGAATACTTACGTAAATTAGATATTTCTGTATTTCATTTTCAATACATTTGCAAGAATTTAGAAATAAAAATTTTGAAACTTTGCAAAGCATCAAGTCTATTTAACTTAGTGCACCGTGTTCATAACAGATTATAGTTTTGGGATTTTTATTTTATTTATCAGATGTTTCAACGATGGGCGGAAGGTCGCTTAGTGGTTAAGAGTGTTGTGGCAGTAACCGAAAGGTCGCTGATTCTAATCCCTGAGCCGACTAGGTGAAAAATCTGTCGATGTGCCCTTGAGCAAGGAACTCAACCCTAATTGCTCCTGTAAGTCGCTCTGGATAAGGGCATCTGCTAAATGACTAAAATGTAAATGTAAAAGTATCGGCCCAGTTTGACCTAGTTCCATCTTCTCCCACTAACGCGACTGGACTTCCTCTCACTACTATATTTGGTGGTGAGAAAACATTCTAAACAAATGCTTCAGCTTTACAGCCCGTGACGTGTCTGGGTTTTCCCTTCTGTCTGTGCTATGACTACGGGGGCGGGCCGGAGCGGAGAGCTAGAGATTTTTTTTCTCCTCGCCCAAGTCCTCTGATTGGCTCAGCTCCAACTTCAGACGATTGAGTCAAAAACCACAATGTGCCAACCAACTAGAAGCCTATTTTTGCATATTTTAGGGTCGTTGAAAAAAAAACATGGAAATGAAATTATTATTATTATTATTACTCTTATAATCTCCACCCGGCACAGCCAGAAGAGGACTGGCCACCCCTCAGAGCCTGGTTCTTCTCGATGTTTCTTCCTAGGTTCCTGCCTTTCTAGGGAGTTTTTCCTAGCCACCGTGCTTCTACATCTGGACAGATTATTGGACACTATTTTAATGTTCTGCAGTCTATGTAAATAGCTTTATTGTGTTTTTTTTGCAGGTTTTCCTCCACTAGGAGAATGACCTGTTTCAATTGAAACACACCCTGTGTGCTGGGACATCAATTAAGCAGTGCAAGGACAAGCAGAAACAGATGTATATGGGAAATATATTGTGGAACTTGTCTCTAAGTTATTCCAGTGGTAGGCCTATCATAGTCTGGTTGTCAGTCTGTTTAACTAACAGTTAACAGCTCTCTGACTTGCTGGAGGACCCAGTGTTACACCTCCTCACAGTAATATTATGCCAGTAAATATCTGAAGGCAAATGCACAAACACACGGAGACAGTCCTGAGGTAACCAAATACTGTATATGAGCAATGTTGTATATTTTGAAGTGTTCTTGTGGGTTAGCTAAGGCTTGATGCCCGAGGAGGCAGAGTAGCATATTATTCTGTTGAGAATAGAATGTTGATGCCTGGACAATGTAGAAACCATGTAGAACTGTATCATTTGAAATGTAGGCTTTCTAAATACATTTGCAAGACGTCTTGCCAATTACAGTTTTTCTCAGTCGCTTTGGTGCATTTTTCACATCATCCCTAACATGTGCAAAATAATAAGTGCATTTCTCAGAACAATTTGTACAAACTGCAATATACAATAGATATGTTTCTAAAGCTAGTCAGTCACTAAAAATCCTTAGTACATCTCTCAAAAGTAAATATTCATGCCAATGATCATGTCAGTGTCATCAGAATGATAAGTCATTGAGTCATTGTTCACGAACAAGGTTGTCAAAATGTTTAGGCATGTTGTCAATGGAACTGTGTACTTTGACAGTATTACCTGATGTAAACTTAGGCTACAGTTTGGATGACAGTTACTGTATTGAAAATGCACAAGGCTGCACTTCTATGGCATATATCAATTTCAACAGTACTATTTACATATTACTGTATGTGGGTTATTGATTGAAAGAGACTGGACAACCCAAGGGGCACAAAGGAAAAAAAACTAAATTAGAAAGAAACACAGGAAACCACCCCTAAGGCACAACTTTGCCCACAGCACTGTTCTAGTGCTGTCTCTACACATCCAGACGTTCCTGTCTGTCAGCCCACATATTCTCATCCACATCACACCGGATATTTTCCCTTCCAATGCAACGTGGAAAGAATCTTTTGGAATGCCTTATCCATCCTCTGCAGGCATCTACTGTGGTGTCCTCACATGCTGCATCCATTGCAGCCAGCAGGGTCATCTGTGTGTGTGGCTGACGATCGTACACCTTCCACCTCCATGCTGAAAAGAACTCCTCAATTGGGTTAAGGAATGGTGAATAAGGTGGGAGGAATTCTATGAGCATCCTCGGGTGGGTCACAAACCATTGCCTTATGATGTTTGATCGATGGAAACTCACATTATCACAAATGACCACATACTTTGGCAAATCCTCTCTAAACAGACCCCTCTCATCATCAGGGATGAGAGCCCTGTAGAGAGTCTCTAAAAAGTTGAGTAGATGCTGGGTGTTGTATGGCCCTAAAAGGGGGATATGGGTTAGGACACCATGCTCCGAAATAGCAGCACACATGGTGATATTTCCTCCCCGTTGGCCTGGCAAATCCACAGTAGCTCTGTGACCGATGATATTCCGACCCCGCCTTCTGCATTTGGTCAGGTTGAAGCCAGCCTCATCCACGTATACAAAGTTGTGAGAGGGTTCACTTGATTCCAACTCCATTATACGCTATATCCCAGAACACACAGTTGAATTTGTTTTGGTAAGGAAGAGTGACATAAAATGTACATATATTGCATGTTCCTTCCACAGCAATGGAAATGTGTGCAGTTTATGCTTACTGTACTATGTAACACTATAAAATGTTGCTGTAAAGTAGTTACATAGATATATGTTTTACCTGTACATACTGGTACCGTAGCTCCTTAACTCTGTCCTCATTCCTTTGGAATGGTACACGGTACAGCTGTTTCATACTCATCTGGTTTCTATGCAGCACCCTGTCGATGGTTGAGATGCTAACCGTATGGATGTTTTCAAAGACATCGTTGTCTTCTATAATGGTCCTTTGTATTTCCCTGAGTCTCATGGCATTGTTTGCTCGGACCATGGTGCAAATAGCCGCCTCCTGTTGAGGTGTGAAAAGGCGTCCTCTGCCACCGGTTTGAGGTAATCTTGCAGTCCTATGTGTGGAAAAATGCAGTGATGCATCGCACACTTTCACATAGACAAAAACTATGCGAACACACATTTTACTGTAAAACATACAGGTGGGTGCATGTAAGGTGCAGTATGTATCTGTATAGAGTATATTTCTGTATGCTGTGAAATACAAGTGGACTACTGTAATATGAAGCATTGTAGGAAGTATACAGTATACTGCTTATATACAGTAACAGTGCACTGTACATTGGTGGACATACCTGTTCTCTCTTCGAAACGTTTGTACTATTGAGGACACGGTTGATCTCCCAATATTCGGCTGCACCCTTCGACCCGCCTCAGCCATTGTAAGGCCATGATTGACAACATGGTCTACAATAGTGGCCCTTATGTCATCAGATATGCGCCTATGTCCTCTTCTGCCTCTTCCTCTGTTTTGCCTTCCACCACGCATCCTTGCTCCTCTTCTTCCTCCTCTTGGCTGTTGACCCTGTTCGTTTCCTGGTCCATCCATTATTGGAAAATTGCAACTCTGTGTTGTGGTCTGTGTATATATGCTTGCCAATTGATTCTTCATGAGATGCACCTTTGAGCAATTTAGACAACTGGTTGATTGTTGGTTGAACTAACACTTTACATTCCTTCATGAGTGAGGGTTAATTTCACCTGCACGATTCAGCAATTTACGTTTTTGTACAAAAGGTCTAATAGAAATGTGTAAAACTATGCTTGACAGTTTATGACAAATAGTTCAACAATTTTGCATGTAATGGCTTATGCAAGGAACTAATGCCTAGATGTTTTGAGGGGTAAGACTATTCAACAGAGAACCATCTACTATATTTTGATCAACATGACATGAGCAATTGAAAATGTGGAAAAAAGCTGACACTTGTACATTATCAATTGCAATATGTACAAAAGCAATTGCAATTTGTTCAAAGGAATAAGAAATTGCTTTAATGATGTGCACAAGTGACTAGATGATTTGGAATTTGTACAAGTAGTATCAAGAATTGCACTTTTGATCTAAGAAATGCACCAAAGCGACTGAGAAAAACTGTAACAAACTATGTCTATTTTAAATCCACAATGAAAGAGAGGTTGAACAGGCTAGTAATAGGGGTTGCTACATTTTCGGCGGCTAATTTTAGAAAGAAAGGGTCCAGATTGTCTAGCCCAGCTGATTTGTAGGGGTCCAGATTTAGCAGCTCTTTCAGGACATCAGCTATCTGAATTTGGGTGAAGGAGAAGCGGGGGGGCATGGGCAAGTTGCAGCGGAGGGTGCAGAGCTGGTGGCCGGGGTAGTGGTAGCCAGGTGGAAAGCATGGGCAGCTGTAGCAAAATGCTTATTGAAATTCTCCATTATCGTAGATTTATCGGTGGTGACAGTGTTTCCTAGCCTCAGTGCAGTGGGTAGCTGGGAGGAGGTGCTCTTATTCTCCATGGACTTTACAGTGTCCCAAAACCTTTTGGAGTTAGTGCTACAGGATGCAAATTTCTGTTTGAAAAAAGCTAGCCTTTGCTTTCCTAACTGATTGTGTATATTGGTTCCTGACTTCCCTGAAAAGTTGCATATCGCGGGGGCTGTTCGATGCTAATGCAGTACGCCACAGGATGTTTTTGTGCTGGTCAAGGCCAGTCAAGTTTGGGGTGAACCAGGGGCTATATCTGTTCTTAGTTCTGATTTTTTTGAATGGGGCATGCTTATTTAAGATGGAGAGGAAAGCACTTTTGAAGAACATCCAGGCATCCTCTACTGATGGAATGAGGTCAATATCCATCCAGGATACCCGGGTCAGGTCAATTAGAAAGGCCTGCTCGCTGAAGTGTTTTAGGGAGCGTTTGACAGTGTATCCTGTAGCTCAGTTGGTAGAGCATGGCGCTTGCAACGCCAGGGTTGTGGGTTCGATTCCCACGGGGGGCCAGTATGAAAAATGTATGCACTGGATAAGAGTGTCTGCTAAATGACTAAAATGTAAATGTATCCATGTCTACATTTAATTTGGTCAGGAAGGATGCTTCTTGGTAAATGGTCTTATTGCAAATTGTCTAAATATATATATATATACTGTATACATTACCGTTCAAAAGTTTGGGGTCACTTAGAAATGTCCTTGTTTTTGAAAGAAAAGCAATTATTTTGTCCATTAAAATAACATCAAATTGATCAGAAATACAGTGTAGACATTGTTAATGTTGTAAATGGCTATTGTAGTGCACAACTGAGCAAGAGGACAAATACATTAGAGTGTCTAGTTTGAGAAACAGGCGCCTCACAGGTCCTCAACTGGCAGCTTCATTAAATAGTACCCGCAAAACACCAGTCTCAACGTCAACAGTGAAGAGGCGACTCCGGGATGCTGACCTTCTAGGCAGAGTTGCAAAGAAAAAGCCATATCTCAGACTGGCCATCTTAATCTTTTCTTTTTATTGGCCAGTCTGAGATATGGCTTTTTCTTTGCAACTCTGCCTAGAAGTTCAGCATCCCGGAGTCGCCTCTTCACTGTTGTGAGGGATAAAGTTCACATGTATTTGTCCTCTTGCTCAGTTGTGTACCGGGGCCTCCCACTCCTCTTTCTATTCTGGTTAGAGCCAGTTTGCGCTGTTCTGTGAAGGGAGTAGTACACAGCGTTGTACGAGATGTTCAGTTTCTTGGCAATTTCTCGCATAGAATAGCCTTCATTTCTCAGAACAAGAATAGACTGACGAGTTTCAGAAGAAAGTTATTTGTTTCTGGCCATTTCAAGCCTGTAATCGAAGCCACAATTGCTGATGCTCCAGAATCTGAACTAGTCTCAAGAAGGCCAGTTTTATTGCTTCTTTAATCAGCACCACAGTTTTCAGCTGTGCTAGCATAATTGCAAAAGGGTTTTCTAATGATCAATTAGCCTTTTAAAATTATAAACTTGGATTAGCAAACACAACGTGCCATTGGAACACAGGACTGATGGTTGCTGATAATGGGCCTCTATACGCCTATGTAGATATTCCATTAAAAATCAGCCGTTTCCAGCTACAATAGCCATTTACAACATTAACAATGTCTACAGTGTATTTTTGATCAATTTGATGTTATTTTAATGGACAAAAAAAATAATTTTCTTTCGAAAACAAGGACATTTCTATGTGAGCCCAAACTTTTGAACGGTAGTGTATATATAACACATATTTTTTTCATTCTATGTCCAGTAAGAGTTAGATCTGATGTATGATTCAGCTTTCTACCTGGATCATACTTCAGATCTAACTGAAGTATTTGCAACGCCAGGGTTGTGGGTTCGTTTCCCACGGGGGAGTATAAAAAAAATAAATATATATGTATTCACTAACTGTAAGTCGCTCTGGATAAGAGCATCTGCTAAATGACTAAAATGTAAATGTAAGTATGATTCAGCTTTCTACCTGGCCTAGAGCTTGTTCTCTTCCAAGATCTGCCAATATTATGAGTTCCTTGTAAGCCAAACATGGTAGGCCTGAAACGACAGTTACACCTGACCTGGTGCTACATGCCAGAACAAGCCTGTTTTAAACGTGTTGTTTTGCATATCGATGTGGATTCATCTGGATCATAACAGGCTCATAGTGTTGTGGTCTTTAACGTGATGACAGAGGCTGTGGTCATAGAGCCTTGTGGTCTTCAGAGGCCCATTATACAGTATGCTGGGAACATGGTCAATTAAAGACAGTTGTGACGTTAACTCATTTATTTAATGATCACTTTGTTCATCTTACCAGGTTGGTGGTTTACTGGGAACTAATGAATGATATAGTCTTATATTGGTTTATCTTGTCAGAGAACACGCTGCAGGCCTGACATAACAGTTACACAAGGTTGTCTGGGCCAGAACACGCTGCAGGACAGGTATTGAATTTGCATCATACTTCAGATCCCCCTTCTACCGGATATCGGCAAATTAAACTTAATTATTTCCTACACTCTAAAAAGAAAAGGTTCCAGGAGTATCCTTTAGGGGTTCTTCAAATTGAAACTGTGGGGGGAACCTCTATAAGTTCTTCAAAGAACCCCTTTTATTGGATCCTCGAAGAACCTTTTGAATAACCTTTAGGGGAATTTTTTTGAACTACCCCCCCTTCCCCTATTATAATTATAATAATTATTTTTACAAATAATAATATGCATAACAATAACAACAATAACACAATATTTTAGTTGTCAGTGTTTATTATGATTTTAGTGGCAAAGCAGAATAAACAAATCTAAATATGAGGTAAACTCCCAGCAGAGCCCCAAGTCCAATGGGTACAGTGGGGAGAACAAGTATTTGATACACTGCCGATTTTGCTTAAGTTCTGCTACTTACAAAGCATGTAGAGGTCTGTAATTTTTATCATAGGTACACTTCAACTGTGAGAGACGGAATCTAAAACAAAAATCCAGAAAATCACATTGTATGATTTTTAAGTAATTCATTTGCTTTTTATTGCATTACATAAGTATTTGATACATCAGAAAAGCAGAACTTAATATTTGGTGCAGAAACCTTTGTTTGCAATTACAGAGATCATACGTTTCCTGTAGGTCTTGACCAGGTTTGCACACACTGCAGCAGGGATTTTGGCCCACTCCTCCATACCGACCTTCTCCAGATCCTTCAGGTTTCGGGGCTGTCGCTGGGCAATACGGACCTTCAGCTCCCTCCAAAGATTTTCTATTGGGTTCAGGTCTGGAGACTGGCTAGGCCACTCCAGGACCTTGAGATGCTTCTTACGGAGCCACTCCTTAGTTGCCCTGGCTGTGTGTTTCGGGTCGTTGTCATGCTGGAAGACCCAGCCACGACCCATCTTCAATGCTCTTACTGAGGGAAGGAGGTTGTTGGCCAAGATCTCGCGATACATGGCCCCTTCCATCCTCCTCTCAATACGGTGCAGTCGTCCTGTCCCCTTTGCAGAAAAGCATCCCCAAATAATGATTTTTCCACCTCCATGCTTCACGGTTGGGATGGTGTTCTTGGGGTTGTTCTCATCCTTCTTCTTCCTCCAAACACGGCGAGTGGAGTTTAGACCAAAAAGCTCTATTTTTGTCTCATCAGACCACATGACCTTCTCCCATTCCTCCTCTGGATCATCCAGATGGTCATTGGCAAACTTCAGACGGGCCTGGACATGCGCTGGCTTGAGCAGGGGGACCTTGCGTGCGCTGCAGGATTTTAATCCATGACGGCGTAGTGTGTTACTAATGGTTTTCTTTGAGACTGTTGTCCCAGCTCTCTTCAGGTCATTGACCAGGTCCTGCCGTGTAGTTCTAGGCTGATCCCTCACCTTCCTCATGATCATTGATGCCCCACGAGGTGAGAACTTGCATGGAGCCCCAGACCGAGGGTGATTGACCGTCATCTTGAACTTCTTCCATTTTCTAATAATTGCGCCAATAGTTGTTGCCTTCTCACCAAGCTGCTTGCCTATTGTCCTGTAGCCCATCCCAGCCTTGTGCAGGTCTACAATTTTAACCCTGATGTCCTTACGCAGCGCTCTGGTCTTGGCCATTGTGGAGAGGTTGGAGTCTGTTTGATTGAGTGTGTAGACAGGTGTCTTTTATACAGGTAACGAGTTCAAACAGGTGCAGTTAATACAGGTAATGAGTGGAGAACAGGAGGGCTTCTTAAAGAAAAACTAACAGGTCTGTGAGAGCCGGAATTCTTACTGGTTGGTAGGTGATCAAATACTTATGTCATGCAATAAAATGCAAATTAATTACTTAAAAATCATACAATGTGATTTTCTGGATTTTTGTTTTAGATTCCGTCTCACACAGTTGAAGTGTACCTATGATAAAAATTACAGACCTCTACGGTTGGTGGTAGTCTACATACTACATGTCCCAGCCATTGACATATTTTGTGTTGTGTCTGTTTCAAATTAAAAGTATCCTCAAACAGATCTTTATTTATCCATTGTCAGTGGAAACGAGTATATTTACTGCCACAGACAGTACCTAACCCTCTGAAACACTATTCACCTAACAGGCAATCAAATAATGATTGACAACATGTAAGCTATATTTCAACTGCAAATGTTTTTTGAAAACATAAATACATTTACCCAATAATCACTTGCTGTCTTTCAAATACATTGTTAAAGTTGTTGGAATGGTTCTATATAGATCTTTTAGGGGTGTCATATATTCGGCAAGCAATAAAACCCTTTATGGTTGTATCCAGAAAATCTTTTCTAAGAGTATAGTGAGTGACTGTGTGCAATGAGTGTTGACTTATTTGATGACCTGGAGCGAGATGGCATATATAGAAAGATTTCTTAAGAATCAATTTACATAAAACAATTTTGTACCAAGATTAGCCAAAAACATGTGTTCTTAGGGAAATGCTTAGGGTGTTGGGGTGTGGCAATTACCTGGAAAAGGTATGATAAAAGACGTCTGAAAAACAGCAGAGAGGCAACTCTGTCTCTGGACCACATAGCAGACTGCTTCTACCAACTCCAGAATCTCCAGGTTAGTTGAACTTTATCCCTCACTGACGTCCTTGGAGGAAGGGTTTTCTAGAGAATGTGTGTCTGCTTCTGCTTTGCTTGCTCTTTGTAGTCTAGGCCGGCCGGGTGACTGTAAAAGGACTTTGTGACAACTGCTGATGTAAAAAAGGCTTTAGAAATGAATTTGATCAATTGATTGATTGATTGGTTGATTGGTTGATTGGTTGATTGGTTGGTTGGTTGATTGACTTATTGTCCAACCTGGATGGGGATGTTTTCTGTGTAGGAAAGGATGAGGAGCCATGGTGTGTTAGTGCTGGTCACTCTGCTGGGTTTCCTGTTGACAAACCAGCTCAACCAGGTTAACGCTAAGGAAGGTATGTCTAGTGTGTGTGTCTTTGTGTTTGTTTGTTTTTGTGTGTGTACATTTTTCCTGCCTTATCAGAACCACAATGTCCTGACAAGTCACTAGAATGTCCTGACAAGTCACTAGAATGTCCTGACAAGTCACTAGAATGTCCTGACAAGTCACTAGAATGTCCTGACAAGTCACTAGAATGTCCTGACAAGTCACTAGAATGTCCTGACAAGTCACTAGAATGTCCTGACAAGTCACTAGAATGTCCTGACAAGTCACTAGAATGTCCTGACAAGTCACTAGAATGTCCTGACAAGTCACTAGAATGTCCTGACAAGTCACTAGAATGTCCTGACAAGTCACTAGAATGTCCTGACAAGGTAGGAGAACCGGAAAAACATTTTGAAAAGTAAGGACTTTTTTCATGTGCTGAATTTGTTTAAATGCTAATTTAGGTTTAAGTGTTATGTTTAGGGCTTGGGGTTAAGGTTAGGGTTGGGGTTAAGATTAAGGTTAGGGTTAAAGTCAGGGTAAGGGTTAGGGTTTGGTTTAGGGTTAGGGGTTAGGAAAAATAGGATTTTGAATGGGAATAAATGTGTTCTCCCCAAAAAGTCCTGAAAATTCACGAAAGCAAAGCTGTGTGTGTGTTTTAAAGACAAAGAGAAAGGTGTTTTTGAGTATGTAGAAGATGCATCCTTTCAATACAGTTCAATACATTTTACTGTATGTCCTCTCTGACAGATGTAACTGTCAGTGGGCTCAGAGAACTGGATTCTGCAGAGGTTGATCCTATTGCTGAAAAACAGGGTAAGAGTGTATGTTTCTCTTGGATTTCCATCCATCTATCCATCTATCACTAAAATAATTAATGAATAATATACCACTATTAATAATAATAATAATTATAATGGTAATAGAACTGTTGGTTCATTTTAAATAACTTTAGTTTAATCTTTCTCTGAAAAGACTCTGTGCCTCAAGAAGAATTAGAGTTTCAAAATGAAGGTAAGTTAATCTCTCTACAAAGTAGTACATTGATAATGACTTTACTACTGGGAGTAATGATAATAATGTAGCTGGCTGAGGAGTCAACACCTAGCTGGAACTAGTGTGTACATGTCCTGGCATACTCCCAGATAATGATGTCTCATACATTGTGATATTGATATTAATGTCCCATATGTACAGTGGCATCTGATATTTATATTAATATCTCATATGTACAGTGGCAACTGATATTGATATTAATATATCATATGTACAGTGGCAACTGATATTGATATTCATATCTCATATGTACAGTGGCAACTGATATTGATATTCATATCTCATATGTACAGTGGCAACTGATATTGATATTCATATCTCATATGTGGCAGCTGATATTGATATTAATATCTCATATGTACAGTGGCAGCTGATGTTGATATTAATATCTAATTTGTACAGAGGCAGCTGCAGTAGGATTACAGCAGGAGATTCAGGGGACACCCGAAGCAGAGAAGTTGCAAAATCTCTTTTGGGGATGGCGTCAGAGATATAACAGGATTATCAGGAATCTCAGACGTATCAACCAGTGGCTGATCTGGCGTCTCAGGCGTCTCAGAAGTATCAACCAGCGGCTGATCTGGCGTCTCAGACGTCTCAGACGTATCAACCAGCGGCTGATCTGGCGTCTCAGGAGTCCCAGACGTATCAACCAGCGGCTGATCTGGCGTCTCAGACGTCTCAGACGTATCAACCAGCGGCTGATCTGGCGTCTCAGGCGTCTCAGACGTATCAACCAGCGGCTGATCTGGCGTCTCAGGCGTACTGTGCGTTTTGGATGTTGGCACCATCGCTATTGTAAATAAGCAGCTGTAAGTCCTAGTCTTTCTTTAGGGGTGAGATGTCTTTGTGTGTGTGTGTATGTGTGTGTGTGTGTGTGTGTGTGTGTGTAAGTTCTGACATACAGTACGTGTCTGTGCAGAGAGCGAGGGAAGGAGGGAGAGGGTGAGGGAGGGAGGGAGAGAGAGGGTGAGGGAGGGAGGGAAGGAGGGAGAGAGAGAGAGAGAGAGGGTGAGGGAGGGATGGAGGGAGGGAGAGAGAGAGAGAGGGTGAGGGAGGGAGGGATGGAGGGAGAGAGAGAGAGAGAGAGGGTTAGGGAGGGAGGGATGGAGGGAAGAAGGGAGAGAGAGGGTGAGGGAGGGAGGGAGGGATGGATGGAGGGAGAGAGAGAGAGAGTGGGTGAGGGAGAGATGGAGGGAGGGATGAGGGAGAGGGTGAGGGTGAGGGTGAGGGAGAGGGTGGGAGGGAGGAAGGAATGGAGAGTAATACGTTGCATGCATTTGAATTCTGAAAATGTGTGTGACCTGGACATCTGAAAGTAAAGTAATGTCATAAAGTTAGGAGGGAGGGTAAATAGAGCACATCCTGGACATTTGAACTGCATCCACGATCTGGGTTCTTTATTCCTGCCTCCAGTGATACAACAACCAATTGGAAACAAGCAATTCTACAAATTAGTATTATTGTATTATAATAAATCACAGTAATATATATACTGTATGTGTGTGTGTGTGTGTGTGTGTGTGTGTGTGTGTGAGTAGTTATCAGGTATTGAGGATCCTCTCCTGTCTCCATATTGATTGGACCACTGCGTAAGTCACAGGTCACCTGACATCACCTGTCATTATTCCCAACGGATGCAGATCTACAATCCACAATATATCCATCATTGTACCATCCATTGTACCATCCATAGCTTCTGAATGTACCATCCATAGCTTCTGAATGTACCATCCATAGCTTCTGAATGTACCATCCATAGCTTCTGAATGTACCATCCATAGCTTCACAATAAATGTGAATGTTTTTTCTGTCCGGATTGATACATCAATATTAATGACGTTACTGATAATCGATGACGATGTGAATTCATGGTGGAAATGTTGTATGGCTCACCTGTTTAACTGCGATCCTTCAATAAACCTGTATTAAGCATTATACATTGTTAGCTGGGCTTTTTACACCTGTCAAATATGTCAAAACCTCCCTATCTTTACATTACATTTACATTTTAGTCATTTATCAGACGCTCTTATGCAGAGCGACTTACAGGAGCAATTAGGGTTAAGTGCCTTGCTCAAGGGCACATTTACGTCATTTAGCAGACGCTCTTATCCAGAGCGACTCACAAATTGGTGCATTCACCCTATAGCCAGTGGGATAACCACTTTACAAATTTTTTTTGTGGGGGGTAGAAGGATTACTTTATCCTATCCCAGGTATTCCTTAAAGAGGTGGGGTTTCAAATGTCTCCGGAAGGTGGTGAGTGACTCCGCTGTCCTGGCGTCGTGAGGGAGCTTGTTCCACCATTGGGGTGCCAGAGCAGCGAACAGTTTTGACTGGGCTGAGCGGGAACTATGCTTCCGCAGAGGAAGGGAGCCAGCAGGCCAGAGGTGGATTAACGCAATGCCCTCGTTTGGGTGTAGGGACTGATCAGAGCCCGAAGGTACAGAGGTGCCGTTCCCCTCACTGCTCCATAGGCAAGCACCATGGTCTTGTAACGGATGCGAGCTTCAACTGGAAGCCAGTGGAGTGTGCGGAGGAGGGGGGTGACGTGAGAGAACTTGGGAAGGTTGAACACCAGACGGGCTGCGGCGTTCTGGATGAGTTGTAGGGGTTTAATGGCACAGGCAGGGAGGCCAGCCAACAGCGAGTTGCAGTAATCCAGACGGGAGATGACAAGTGCCTGGATTAGGACCTGTGCCGCTTCCTGTGTAAGGCAGGGTCGTACTCTCCGAATGTTGTAGAGCATGAACCTGCAGGAGCGGGTCACCGCCTTGATGTTAGCGGAGAACGACAGGGTGTTGTCCAGGGTCACGCCAAGGCTCTTCGCACTCTGGGAGGAGGACACAACGGAGTTGTCAACCGTGATGGCGAGATCATGGAACGGGCAGTCCTTCCCCGGGAGGAAGAGCAGCTCCGTCTTGCCAGGGTTCAGCTTGAGGTGGTGATCCGTCATCCATACTGATATGTCTGCCAGACATGCAGAGATGCGATTCGCCACCTGGTTATCAGAAGGGGGAAAGGAGAAGATTAGTTGTGTATCGTCAGCGTAGCAATGATAGGAGAGGCCATGTGAGGATATGACAGAGCCAAGTGACTTGGTGTATAGGGAGAAAAGGAGAGGGCCTAGAACTGAGCCCTGGGGGACACCAGTGGTGAGAGCACGTGGTGCGGAGACAGCTTCTCGCCACGCCACTTGGTAGGAGCGACCGGTCAGGTAGGACGCAATCCAGGAGTGAGCCGCGCCGGAGATGCCCAGCTCGGAGAGGGTGGAGAGGAGGATCTGATGGTTCACAGTATCAAAGGCAGCAGACAGGTCTAGAAGGACAAGAGCAGAGGAGAGAGAGTTAGCTTTAGCAGTGCGGAGAGCCTCCGTGACACAGAGAAGAGCAGTCTCAGTTGAATGACCAGTCCTGAAACCTGACTGGTTTGGATCAAGAAGGTCATTCTGAGAGAGATAGCAAGAGAGTTGGCTAAAGACGGCACGCTCAATAGTTTTGGAAAGAAAAGAAAGAAGGGATACTGGTCTGTAGTTGTTGACATCAGTGGGATCGAGTGTTGGTTTTTTGAGAAGGGGAGCAACTCTCGCTCTCTTGAAGACGGAAGGGACATGGCCAGCGGTCAAGGATGAGTTGATCAGCGAGGTGAGGTAGGGGAGAAGGTCACCGGAGATGGTCTGGAGAAGAGAGGAGGGGATGGGGTCAAGCGGGCAGGTTGTTGGGCGGCCTGCAGTCACAAGTCGCAGGATTTTATCTGGAGAGAGAGGGGAGAAAGAAGTCAAAGCATAGGGTAGGGCAGTGTGAGTAGGACCAGCAGTGTCATTAGACTTAACAAACGAGGATCGGATGTCGTCAACCTTCTTTTCAAAGTGGTTGACGAAGTCATCCACAGAGAGAGAGGAGGGGGAGGGGGGGGGAGGATTCAGGAGGGAGGAAAATGTGGCAAAGAGCTTCCTAGGGTTAGAGGCAGATGCTTGGAATTTAGAGTGGTAGAAAGTGGCCTTAGCAGCAGAAACAGATGAAGAAAATGTAGAGAGGAGGGAGTGAAAAGATGCCAGGTCGGCAGGGAGTTTAGTTTTCTTCCATTTCCGCTCCGCTGCCCGGAGCTCTGTTCTGTGAGCTCGCAATGAGTCATCAAGCCACGGAGCTGGAGGGGGAGGACCGAGCCGGCCGGGAGGATAGGGGACACAGAGAGTCAAAGGATGCAGAAAGGGAGGAGAGGAGGGTTGAGGAGGCAGAATCAGGAGATTGGAGGGAGAAGGATTGAGCAGAGGGAAGAGATGATAGGATGGAAGAGGAGAGAGTAGTGGGAGAGAGAGAGCGAAGGTTGCGGCGGCGCGTTACCATCTGTGTAGGGGCAGAGTGAGTAGTGTTGGAGGAGAGCGAGAGAGAAAAGGAAACAAAGTAGTGGTCGGAGACATGGAGGGGAGTTGCAGTGAGATTAGTAGAAGAGCAGCATCTAGTAAAGATGAGGTCAAGCGTATTGCCTGCCTTGTGAGTAGGGGCTGACGGTGAGAGGGTGAGGTCAAAAGAGGAGAGGAGTGGAAAGAAGGAGGCAGAGAGAAATGAGTCAAATGTGGACATAGGGAGGTTGAAATCCCCCAAAACTGTGAGGGGTGAGCCATCCTCAGGAAAGGAACTTATCAAGGCGTCAAGCTCATTGATGAACTCTCCAAGGGAACCTGGAGGGCGATAGATGACAAGGATATTAAGCTTAAATGGGCTAGTGACTGTGACAGCATGGAATTCAAATGAGGAGATAGACAGGTGGGTTAGGGGAAAAATTGAGAATGTCCACTTGGGAGAGATGAGGATTCCTGTGCCACCACCCCTCTGACCAGATGCTCTCGGGGTATGCGAGAACACATGGTCAGACGAGGAGAGAGCAGTAGGAGTAGCAGTGTTTTCAGTGGTAATCCATGTTTCCGTCAGCGCCAGGAAGTCGAGGGACTGGAGGTTAGCATAGGCTGGGATGAAGTCAGCTTTGTTGGCAGCAGAACGGCAGTTCCAGAGGCTGCCTGAGACCTGGAACTCCAGGTGTGGGGTGCGTGCAGGGACCACCAGGTTAGAGAGGCAGCAGCCACGCGGTGTGAGGCGTTTGTGTAGCCTGTGCAGAGAGGAGAGAACAGGGATAGGCAGAGGCATAGTTGACAGGCTGTAACAAATGGCTACAATAATGCAGAGGAGATCGGAATGAAATGAACTAAACATCTGGAAGAGGAGAGAGCAGGGCCTCCCTCACCAAAACTTCCACCTCAGAAACTATAATTGTTTCACTGAACCACCCGAACAAAAACTCTCCCAACTTCCACCTTTAGAAATCAGAATTGTTGTGAACCACAGCGGTTCAATGTTTAAAGGAGTAGACTCAACCCACTTTATTCAGCTAGCTAACTATGACACCATAGCTAACTAGCATGCTAGCATCCAATAACACACAGTTTAGCACCAACACTTGGTCACAACAAACCACCAATAGTGTGTTAACACACTAAGCAGATAATTTGTGTCCGTGTCTAGTTCCTTTCATAACGCAGCAATAATTAAACGTTGGCTAGCTTAGCACAAATATATTGTATTTAGCTGCCACAGTACAGCACACAATGGCTACTGTGTTGACTCTGTTCGAAAAACGGCTAGCTAGCTAGCTTCGTGCTACACCGAAGACAATGCCAACCTACAGTAACTACCCACAACAGCCCCCGATGCCTAACTATGACACCATAGCTAACTAGCATGCTAGCATCCAATAACACACAGTTTAGCACCAATACTTGGTTACAACAGACTACCAATAGTGTGTTAACACACTAAACAGATCATTCGTGTCCGTGTCTAGTTCCTTTCATAACGCAGCAATAATTAAACGTTGGCTAGCTAGCATAAGTATATTGTATTTAGCTACTACAGTACAGTTAGCTGGTCGTGTTGGCTAGCTAGCAATGGCCACAGTGTTGACTTTGTTTGAAGAACGGCTAGCTAGCTAGCTTCGTGCTAGACCCGGCACCGCCGAAAAACAATGCTAACCTACAGTAACTACCCACAACAGCCCACGATGCCTAACTATGACGCCATAGCTAACTAGCATGCTAGCATCCAATAACACACAGTTTAGCACCAATACTTGGTTACAACAAACTACCAATAGTGTGTTAACACACTAAACAGATAATTCGTGTCCGTGTCTAGTTCCTTTCATAACGCAGCAAAAATTAAACGTTGGCTAGCTAGCACATTAACATTGGAAACAACTCTCCACCGTTGTTAAACGTTACCAGTAGCTACCCGCTAGCTAGCTAGCCTCGTGCTTTCTCCGGGCTCCGCCGTAAACAATACTTACCTACAATAATTACCTACGGAAACCTACAATAACTACCTAAATAAACTACCTACAATACCTAACTACAACTACCTACCTACGATCAAATGCATGGTTTAAGCTTTACTCAACACCATATAAGAAGCCAAGCTTACCTCAAGCTTACCTCCTGCTAGAGAAAACACAACCTCTCCCGACCACAGCTCATCTGATTGACAGTTCAGTGGTTGTCATCATGTTGATAGGTAGAGGAGGGTGATATGCTGGTTTGCACACTCTGCATGCGTTCCAAATGGCACTCTATTCTGACCAGAACCGTATGGGTCTTTGTTCTGAAGTAGTGCACTGCGTAGAGAATATGGTGCCATTTGGGATGCAGTCTCTCATATACTTCCTGCTGACTTTATAGATCAAAGGTCACATTGGGGGAACTAGACACTGGGCAACAGAAACCACATCACTATCTCTGCTCTGACTGTCACGGTTTCGGCCGAGGCTGCTCCTCCTCCTTGTTCGGGCAGGTTTCGGCGGTCGTCGTCCCCGGAGTACTAGCTGCCACCGATCTATGTTTCATGTTCGTTTGGTTTTGTCTTGATGTTGTACACCTGTGTCTAGTTAGTCCTCATTAGTGTCCCATTTTAGTTCTCGTTGTGTGTGTATGGTGTTGTGTGTGATTGCTCTTCTGTTTTGGTGTTCTGAGCTACGTACTTCCCTCCGTTGTTTGGAGCGGTTTTCGCACATGTTAGTGCGCCTTTTGTTTGACGCCTGTGTGCGCCTTTATTTCGCCTCCGGGCTTATTGTGCTCGCTTACTACGTGAATATTCACTAAAGTCTTTTGGACTTAGCTTCTGCGTCCTGCGCTTGATTCCTGCACCACACCCACCTTCAGCACCCCTGACAGAATCACACACCTTAATGAATGGAATCAGCAGGAGCAACAGTCACGCCTGAGTCGCTGGAGGAGCATGTCCGCGGCCAGGATGACCAGATACGACAACTGGGGACCGCTCTACAGGACGTCATCAACACCCTGCACCGATGGGAGTCCAGAGGGGTACCCACACCTCCACCTACCCTGCCACCCCCATCGGCCGGTCCACCAGTCCCAGGTCCGGAACCCAGTGGGATTCGGCTCTCGCTCCTGAGGGCGTATGACGGAACAGCTGCCGGGTGTCAGGGTTTCCTCCTGCAGGTGGAGCTCTACCTGGCCACTGTACACCCGGTGCCCTCGGGACACGAGAGCGTTTCCGCTTGTCTCCTGTCTCACGGGCAAGGCGTTGGAATGGGCCAACGCCGAGTGGAGGAGGATGGACGCCACCACCATCTCCTACGCCGAGTTCTCCCGTCGCTTCAAGGCCGTGTTCGACCATCCACCTGAGGGCAAAGCGGCGGGGGAGCGTCTAGTCCACCTGAGACAGGGGAGGAGGAGCGCACAGGCGTTCGCGCTGGAGTTCCGGACTCTAGCGGCAGACGCAGGGTGGAATGAACGGGCCCTCATCGACCATTTTCGATGTAGCCTACGGGAGGACGTTCAACGTGAGTTGGCCTGCAGGGACACCAATTTCACCTTCGACCAGTTGGTCGATATGTCCATCCGTCTGGACACCCTGCTGGCCACCCGTGGGACGTCCCCGAGTGGGGTCCGTTCATTCCACCCTCCGGCACCTCCGAGCCGAGCCCTATGGAGCTCGGGGGTGCTGGCGCTAGAGAAAGGAAGAGGAGGAGCCCGAGGGGGCCTGTCCCCTGCACCAAGTGCGGTCGTGGAGGGCACACTGCGGCCAGGTGCTGGGGAGGGTTCCCCGAGGGAGGAGACAACAGGCCCCGCACTGGGGAGCCTTCCCAGGTGAGTAGACGCCCCACTTACCCAGAGCTCTCTGTTGCGCACTTTTGTATACCTGTTTGTTTCCCACAGGTTGCACCTCATTCCCAGCATAAGGCGCTAGTAGATTCAGGCGCAGCTGGGAATTTTGTTGATCTGAAGTTTTGTTTAGATTTAGGGATCCCCCTCCTACCTGTTGACAAGCCTTTTCCCGTTCATGCTTTAGATAGCCGCCCGTTGGGGTCGGGGTTGATTAGGGAAGTCACAGCGCCACTTAGGATGTGTGCGCAGGGGGTCATGAGGAGACTATACAGTTGTATCTGATCGACTCTCCTGCGTACCCGGTGGTGCTGGGAATTCCCTGGTTAAGCACCCATAACCCTGCTATTTCGTGGCAACAGAGGGCTCTCAATGGGTGGTCTGCTCAGTGTGAGGGGCGATGTCTGGGTGTTTCCGTAGGGGCGACTTCGGTGGAAAGTCCAAACCAAGTGCCCGCACTGCACATTCCGCCTGAATATGGGGATTTAGCTCTCGTGTTTAGTAAAGCTAGGGCGACGCAGTTGCCTCCTCATAGACAGGGGGGATTGTGCGATTGATCTCCAGGCAGGAGCAGCGCTCCCACGGAGCTACGTGTATCCCTTGTCTCAAGAGGAGAGAAAAGCTATGGAAACTTACATAGCCGAATCTTTGAGACAGGGATACATACGGCCCTCCACTTCTCCCGCCTCCTCGAGCTTCTTTTTTGTGAAGAAAAAGGATGGAGGGTTGCGCCCGTGCATCGATTACCGTGGTCTCAATCAGATTACTGTGAAATACAGTTATCCACTCCCTCTGATTGCGACCATGACGGAGTCATTGCATGGAGCGCGGTTTTTCACAAAACTGGATCTCAGGAGCGCGTATAACTTGGTGCGCATTAGGGAGAGGGCGACGAATGGAAAACAGCATTTAGTACCACGTCAGGTCATTTCGAGTATCTCGTCATGCCATATGGGTTGATGAATGCTCCATCAGTCTTCCAATCCTTCGTAGATGACATTTTCCGGGATATGCAGGGGCAAGGGGTGGTCGTGTACATTGATGACATTCTAGTGTACTCGTCTACCCGAGCCGAGCATATAGCCCTGGTCCGTCGTGGTATTGAGGAAGCTGTTGGAGCACGCACCTATATGTCAAGGCAGAGAAATTTCTGTTTTTCCAGGAGTCGGTCTCCTTTTTGGGCTATCGGTTGTCCGCGTCAGGGGTTAGAATGGAGGTGGATCGTGTGTCAGCTGTGCGTAATTGGCAAACCCCAACCACTGTCAAAGAGGTGCAGCAGTTCTTGGGCTTTGCGAATTACTACCGGAGGTTTATCCGGGGTTTTGGACAGGTGGCAGCTCCCATCACGTCCCTTCTGAAAGGGGGGTCCGGTGCGCCTGCAGTGGTCAGCTGATGCGGACAGGGCCTTTAGGAGACTGAAGGACCTGTTTACGTCGGCCCCGGTGCTGGCGCATCCGGACCCCCGCATTACCCTTTCAGGTCGAGGTGGACGCGTCTGAGGCCGGTATAGGGGCCGTACTCTCTCAACGGTCCGGCACGCCACCTAAACTCCGCCCCTGTGCTTTTTACTCTAAAAAGCTCAGCCCGGGCGGAGCGAAATTATGACGTCGGGGACAGGGAGCTGTTAGCTGTAGTTCAGGCCCTTAAGGTGTGGAGGCATTGGCTTGAGGGTGATCAACACCCTTTCCTCATTTTGACTGACCATCGGAACCTGGAGTACATCCGGGCAGCGAGGAGACTGAACCCTCGCCAGGCTCGATGGAGCATGTTTCTCGCCAGGTTCGTATTTAAAATCACGTACATCCCTGGGTCCCAGAATGGTAAGGCAGATGCGCTGTCCCGGCGGTATGACACGGAGGAGAGGTCCGTTGAGCCTACTCCCATACTACCGGAGTCTTGTCTTGTGGCACCGGTGGTGTGGGAGGTCGATGCCGAAATCGAGCGAGCGTTGCGTACCGACCCCAGCCCTCCACAGTGTCCTGAGGGTCGGAAGTACGTTCCGCTCGAGATTCGGGATCGACTCATTTACTGGGCTCACACGTCACCCTCCTCTGGACATCCGGGTATTGGCCGGACAGTGCATTGTCTTAGCACTAAATACTGGTGGCCCACGTTAGCCAGGGATGTGAGGGTTTATGTCTCCTCCTGCTCGGTGTGCGCCCAGTGTAAGGCGCCCAGACACCTGCCCAGGGGTAAGTTGACTGTAAGTCGCTTTGGATAAAAGCGTCTGCTAAATAGCATATTATATTATATATATTATATTATTATAAGTTACAACCCCTGCCCGTTCCACAACGACCATTGTCCCACCTCTCGGTGGAGTTTGTGACAGACCTTCCCCTCTCTCAGGGGAATACCACCATCCTGGTCGTTGTGGACCGGTTCTCTAAGGCCTGTCGTCTTCTCCCTATGTCGGGTCTTCCTATGCCCTACAAACCGCAGAGGCACTATTTACCCATGTCTTCCGGCATTACGGGGTACCCGAGGATATAGTGTCTGATCGAGGCCCCCAGTTTACCTCCCGAGTATGGAGAGCGTTCATGGAGCGTTTGGGGGTCTCGGTGAGCCTTACCTCAGGGTACCACCCGGAGAGTAACGGGCAGGTAGAACGAGTCAACCAGGATGTGGGTAGGTTTCTGAGGTCGTATTGCCAGGACCGGCCTGAGGAGTGGGCTCGGTACATTCCCTGGGCCGAGATAGCCCAGAACTCTCTCCGCCACTCCTCTACCAACCTAACCCCCTTCCAATGTGTGTTAGGTTACCAGCCGGTTCTGGCACCTTGGCAGCAGAGCCAGATCGAGGCCCCTGCGGTGGATGATTGGATGAGGCGCTCGGAGGAGACGTGGAACGCTGCACACGTCCACCTGCAGCGGGCCATCCGTCGTCACAAGGCGAGCGCCGATCTCCACCGCAGTGAGGGGCCAGTGTACGCACCCGGAGATCGAGTCTGGCTCTCTACCAGAAACCTACCCCTCCGCCTGCCTGCCGGGAAGCTGGGTCGGCGGTTTGTGGGGCCCTTTAAAGTCCTGAGAAGATTGAACGAAGTGTGTTATAGGTTACATCTGCCTGTTGAATATAAGAATATTAACCCCTCGTTCCATGTGTCTCTTCTCAGGCCGGTGGTAGCTGGTCCACTCCAGGAAGGTGAGATAGGAGAGACTCCTCCGCCCCCACTGGACATCGAGGGGGCTCCGGCGTACACCGTTCGGTCCATCTTGGACTCAAGACGCCGGATGGGGGGTCTCCAGTATCTCGTGGAGTGGGAGGGGTACGGCCCGGAGGAGCGGTGCTGGGTGCCGCGGAGGGACATCCTAGACCCATCTCTCCTGTCTGAGTTCCACCGGGACCATCCCGCGCGCCCTGCTCCGCGCCCTCCTGGTCGTCCCCGAGGCCGGGGTCGGCGCACGGCTGGAGCCGCGCGTCAAGGGGGGGTACTGTCACGGTTTCGGCCGAGGCTGCTCCTCCTCCTTGTTCGGGCAGGTTTCGCGGTCGTCGTCCCCCGGAGTACTAGCTGCCACCGATCTATGTTTCATGTTCGTTTGGTTTTGTCTTGATGTTGTACACCTGTGTCTAGTTAGTCCTCATTAGTGTCCTATTTTAGTTCTCGTTGTGTGTGTATGGTGTTGTGTGTGATTGCTCTTCTGTTTTGGTGTTCTGAGCTACGTACTTCCCTCCGTTGTTTGGAGCGGTTTTCGCACATGTTAGTGCGCCTTTTGTTTGACGCCTGTGTGCGCCTTTATTTCGCCTCCGGGCTTATTGTGCTCGCTTACTACGTGAATATTCACTAAAGTCTTTTGGACTTAGCTTCTGCGTCCTGCGCTTGATTCCTGCACCACACCCACCTTCAGCACCCCTGACACTGACTCTACCTTGTGGACATGATTTGTAGTTACATCATAGATTTCTGGGATTCATCCAATTACTTAATTAATACACTTAAAATCTAAAATCCTTAGTTGCTACATTCATTTTTGGACTTATAACTTAATGTTATACCCATTGATTCTCAAAGAATATAACTTATAAATGCATCATGAGCTTAGTTCAACTGTCGCAACTGTTGTTCTACTCCAATGTTAGTAGACAATGTACATTTTTACTACTATTTTGATATCTCTGTCTATGACTTTGAGTGGTGACATTTTTCCAGGCCTATCCCTCAGCTTTTTACCAAAACAGAGGCAGGGTAACGGCTTTGTTATGGTTTTAATAAAGGATTCTAGCTTTGACTCAGATATAAAAGACCTGCAGAAGAACACTGAGTCCAGTATTCAGTCCAAGACACATTACAGAGCAGCACACTCTACAGCCCAGCCAACAGTAAATAAACTTGAGTTAGTGCTAAACACGGCTGCTAGAATCTTGACTAGAACCCCAAAATGTGATCGTATTACTCCAGTGCTAGCCTCTCTACTCTGGCTTCCTGTTAAGGGTAGGGCTGATTTCAAGGTTTTACTGCTAACCTACAAAGCATTACATGGGCTTGCTCGTACCCATCTCTCCGATTTGGTCCTGCCCAACATACCTACACGTGCGCTACATTCACAAGACGCAGGCCTCCTTATTGTCCCTGGGATTTCCAAGCAAACAGCTGGAGGCTGTGGAGCTCCATTGTTATGGAATGGTCTGCCTATCCATGTGAGAGACGCAGACTCGTTCTCCACCTTTAAGTCTTCACTGAAGACTCATCTCTTCAGTAGGTCCTATGATTGAGTGTAGTCTGGCCCAGGGGTGCGAAGGTGAACGGCAAGGCACCGGAGCGACGAACCGCCCTTGCTGTCTCTGCCTGCCGCTCCCCTCTCTCCAATTGGATTCTCTGCCCCTGACCCTATTACGGGGGCTGAGTCACTGGCTTACCGTCCCTAGGAGGGGTGCGTCACTTGAGTGGGTTGAGTCACAGACGTGATCTTCCTGTCCGTTTTTGCGCCCCCTCAAGCTCGTGCGGTGGTGGAGATCTTCGTGGGCTATCCTCAGCCTTGACTCAGGGTAGTAAGTTGGTGGTCTGTTGATATCCCTCTAGTTGTGTGGGGGCTGTGCTTTGGCAAAGTGGGTTATATCCTGCCTGGTTGGCCCTGTCCGGGGGTATCATCGGATGGGGCACCGCACCCCTGTCTCAGCCTACGGTATCTATGCTGCAATAGTCTATGTGCCGGGGGGCTAGGGTCAGTCTGTTATATCTAGCGCAACTCTCAAATAAAATTAAATGCAAATAGTCGGGGTAGCAATTTGATTAGATGTACAGGAGTCTTATGGCTTGGGGGTAGACGCTGTTAAGAAGCCTTTTGGACCTAGACCTAGACAGAGAGAACAGTCTATGACTAGGGTGGCTGGAGTCATTGACAATTTTAGGGCCTTCTTCTGACACGGCCTGGTATAGTGGTCCTGGATGGCAGGAAGCTTGGCCCCAGTGATGTACTGGGCTGTACGCACTACCCTCTGTAGTGCCTTGCGGTCGGAGGCCGAGCAGTTGCCATACAGGCAGTGACGCAACCAGACAGGATGCTCTCGATGGTGCAGCTGTATAACTTTTCCATGCCAAATCTTTTCAGTCTCCTGAGGGGGAATAGGCATTTGTCATGCCCTCTGCTGGTCACCTATGAACGTTTGAACATCTTGAAGAACAATCTGGCCTTAATGGCCATGTACATTTTACATTTACATTTTAGTCATTTAGCAGACGCTCTTATCCAGAGCGGCTTACAGTTAGTGAGTGCATACATTTTTCATACTGCTTGTCATCGGCAAGGACTAGGGAGTTTATGATAAAAAGTAACGGAATAGAGCTAAGCACAGGCAAAATCCTAGATATACACTAGATGCTTACCAAGACAACATTGAATGTTCCCGAGTGGCCTAGTCAGTGTTTTGTCTTAACATTGGCTTGAAAATCTATAGGAAGACTTAAAAATGGCTGTCTAGCAATGATCAACAACCAACTTGACAGAGCTTGAATAATTTTTTTAATAATAAATGGGAAAATATTGTACAATCCAAATGTGGGAAGCTCCGAGACTTATCCAGAAAGACTCACAGATGTAATCACTGCCAAAGGTGATTCTAACATGCATTGACTCAGGGGTGTGAATACTTACGTAAATTAGATATTTCTGTATTTCATTTTCTATAAACTTGCAAGAATTCAAGTGGCAAAGCATCAAGTCTATTTAATTTAGTGCACCGTGTTCATAACAGATTATAGTTTTGGGATTTTTATTTTATTTATCAGATGTTTCAACGATGGGCGGAAGGTCGCTTAGTGGTTAAGAGTGTTGTGGCAGTAACCGAAAGGTCGCTGGTTCTAATCCCTGAGCCGACTAGGTGAAAAATCTGTCGATGTGCCCTTGAGCAAGGCACTTAACCCTAATTGCTCCTGTAAATCGCTCTGGATAAGAGCATCTGCTAAATGACTAAAATGTAAATGTAAAAGTATCGGCCCAGTTTGACCTAGTTCCATCTTCTCCCACTAACGCGACTGGACTTCCTCTCACTACTATATTTGGTGGTGAGAAAACATTCTAAACAAATGCTTCAGCTTTACAGCCCGTGACGTGTCTGGGTTTTCCCTTCTGTCTGTGCTACGACTACGGGGGCGGGCCGGAGCGGAGAGCTAGAGATTTTTTTTCTCCTCGTCCAAGTCCTCTGATTGGCTCAGCTCCAACTTCAGACGATTGAGTCAAAAACCACAATGTGCCAACCAACTAGAAGCCTGTTTTTGCATATTTTAGGGTCGTTGAAAAAAAAAACATGGAAATGAAATTATTATTATTATTATTACTCTTATAATCTCCACCCGGCACAGCCAGAAGAGGACTGGCCACCCGGCACAGCCAGAAGAGGACTGGCTACCCCTCAGAGCCTGGTTCTTCTCTATGTTTCTTCCTAGGTTCCTGCCTTTCTAGGGAGTTTTTCCTAGCCACCGTGCTTCTACATCTGGACAGATTATTGGACACTATTTTAATGTTCTGCAGTCTATGTAAATAGCTTTATTGTGTTTTTTTTGCAGGTTTTCCTCCACTAGGAGAATGACCTGTTTCAATTGAAACACACCCTGTGTGCTGGGACATCAATTAAGCAGTGCAAGGACAAGCAGAAACAGATGTATATGGGAAATATATTGTGGAACTTGTCTCTAAGTTATTCCAGTGGTAGGCCTATCATAGTCTGGTTGTCAGTCTGTTTAACTAACAGTTGACAGCTCTCTGACTTGCTGGAGGACCCAGTGTTACACCTCCTCACAGTAATATTATGCCAGTAAATATCTGAAGGCAAATGCACAAACACACGGAGACAGTCCTGAGGTAACCAAATACTGTATATGAGCAATGTTGTATATTTTGAAGTGTTCTTGTGGGTTAGCTAAGGCTTAATGCCCGAGGAGGCAGAGTAGCATATTATTCTGTTGAGAATAGAATGTTGATGCCTGGACAATGTAGAAACCATGTAGAACTGTATCATTTGAAATGTAGGCTTTCTAAATACATTTGCAAGACGTCTTGCCAATTAACAAACTATGTCTATTTTAAATCCACAACTTGAATCCCTCCACAGCCTCATAGAGGATCTAGATATATTTTCTAACCTCTCTGGATTACAACCAAATTAGGATAAATGTACTATATTACGTATTGGATCACAAAAAAATTAAATGTTACATTACCATGTAGTTTACCAATAAAATGGTCTGATGGTGATGTGGATATACTCGGAATACATATCCCAAATGAAATAAATGATCTCACTCCAATACATTTTAATAGAAATTTAGCAAAAATAGACAAGATCTTGCTACCATGGAAAGGAAAATATCTGTCAATTTGTGGAAAAATCACTCTGATGAACTCTTTAGTAGTATCCCAGTTTACTTTGCTTATGGGCCTATTTATACAATGAATATGAATTCGGAGGACAGAAATTATTAAATATTAAAGCATTAGACCTATCACTAAAAGCCTCAGTCATACAAAAGTTATACTTAAATCCGAACTGGTTCTCTAGCAAATTAGTAAAGATTGTCTCACCCAATGTTCAAGAATGGTATTTTTCCCTTAATTCAGATTACAACCTCTCACTTTCAGTTATTTTAAAAGGAAATAGTCTCCCAAATATCACTATTTCTAAAACAAGCCATTGAAAGTTGGTTGCAATTTCAATTTAATCCTCCAGAAACGACAGAACAAATAATGCAACAAATATTGTGGTTAAACTCAAATATACTAATTGATAAAAAACAATTTTTTCTTGAAAGAATGTTTAAAAAAGGTATAATCTTCGTAAATTATATCTTCGGTAGGACTGGTGGAGACATGCAGCTAACAAAAACATGGAAATGTCTGCTCTACTCAAAATTACAACCAAATAAATGCAGCATTACCGCAAAAATGGAAGAGGAAAGTGCAAGGGGGTAAAATTAAGGAACTTGTCTGTCGGCCTTGCATTAAAGAACATAATTGGTTAAAGAAAACTGTGATAAATAAAAAAGTATACCAGTTTCATTTAAGGACCAAAGGATTGACAGCCGTCCCATATAGATTGCAAAATAGTTGGGAAGAGATTTTTGTCGTACCGATTCCATGGCATAGTGTTTATGAACTTATATGCAAAACGACGCCGGATTCGAAACTTAGAATTTACCAATAGAATGTTATTTATATGGGGGATACAATCTTCCCAGCTCTGCAGATTTTGCTGCGAAGAGACAGAATCATTAGATCATTTGTTTTGGTACTGTCCATTTGTATCTTGTTTTTGGAAAAAGGTCCAGGAATGGCTAAAGGATTGCAATTTTTACCTGGAGCTAACCCTGCAGATAGCATTACTGGGTGATCTGAAAAGTCATAGTCAATCGATCAATAATATAATAATACTTTTAGCAAAAATGTTTATTTTCAATTTACAATCTGTAGAAACAATGAGAATTGAAAGGTTCAGAACTTTTGTAAAACATCACAGTACAGTTGAAAAATATATGGCAAATAGAAATCCAATATGGATGGTGTTAAGAGATAGATGGGAGGTGTTGAATGGAGTTGAAGGATGGGACTAATAACAACTAACAACAATTAATAACAACAAGATAACTAATAATGTAAGCATACTGTGTCCATAATAAGTATATAGGTTATAGGTTGAGAGCTTTTGTGAAAGAGCACAGTTAGAAAGATATGGCATATAGAAGCAAACCGGATGGACATCATGAAAATGATCGGAGAGGTTGAGGGTAGAGGAAGTTCAGGAGTAAAAACAAACCAAATAGAATTATTGTAAAATTGACTGTGTCCATAAAATGTAGATAGTATGTATAAGCTGGAAGTAGAGGCCTAAGCATTGTTGTTCACTAGTTTACTCCAATTAGGGAAGGGGTGGTGGGGTTGGAAAGTAATAAAGGGAAATATATTTTTAAAAAGGATATGTATATATATGTCTGGACCCCTCCAAACTAGCTTCAATGCCATACAACACTCCTTCCGTAGCCTCCAACTGCTCTTAAACGCTAGTAAAACTAAATGCATGCTCTTCAATCGAACGCTGCTTGCACCCGCCCGCCCGACTAGAATCACTACTCTTGGTGGGTCTGACCTAGAGTATGTGGACAACTACAAATACCTAGGTGTCTGGTTAGACCGTAAACTCTCCTTCCAGACTCACATTAAGCATCTCCAATCCAAAGTTAAATCTAGAATCGGCTTCCTATTTCGCAACAAAGCCTCCTTCCCTCATGCTGCCAAACATGCCCTCGTAAAACTGACTATCCTACCGATCCTTGACTTCGGCGATGTCATTTACAAAATAGCCTCCAACACTCTACTCAGCAAATTGGATATAGTCCATCACAGTGCCATCCGTTTTGTCACCTTAGCCCCATATACTACCCACCATTGTGACCTGTACGCTCTCGTTGGCTGGCCCTCACTACATATTCGTCGCCAAACCCACTGGCTCCAGGTCATCTATAAATCACTGCTAGGCAATTCTCTGCCTTATCTTAGCTCATTGGTCACCATAGCAACACCCACCCGTAGTATGCGCTCCAGCAGGTATATCTCACTGGTCATCCCAAATCCAACACCTCCTTTGGCCGCCATTCCTTCCAGTTCTCTGCTGCCATTGACTGGAACGAACTGCAAAAATCTCTGAAGCTGGAGACTCTTATCTCCCTCACTAACTTTAAGCATCAGTTGTCAGAGCACCTTACCGATCACTGCACCTGTACACAGCCCATCTGAAATTAGCCCACCCAACTACCTCATCCCCATATTGTTATTTATTTTTGCTCATTTGCACCCCAGTTTCTCTATTTGCACATTATTTTGCACTATGGCCTATTTATTGCCTTACCTCCATAACTTACTACATTTGCACACACTGTATATAGATTTTCTATTGTGTTATTGACTGTACGTTTTGTTTATCCCATATGTAACTCTGTGTTGTTGTTGTTTTTATCACATTGCTTTGCTTTATCTTGGCCAGGTCGCAGTTGTAAATGAGAACTTGTTCTTGACTGGCTTACCTGGTTAAAAATAAATAAAATGTATGTGTATGTATATGTATGTATGTGTGTATATGTATGTACAGTGGGGTAAAAAAGTATTTAGTCAGCCACCAATTGTGCAAGTTCTCCCACTTAAAAAGATGAGAGAGGCCTGTAATTTTCATCATAGGTACACGTCAACTATGACAGACAAAATGAGATTTTTTTTCCAGAAAATCACATTGTAGGATTTTTAATGAATTTATTTGCAAATTATGGTGGAAAATAAGTATTTGGTCACCTACAAACAAGCAAGATTTCTGGCTCTCACAGACCTGTAACTTCTTCTTTAAGAGGCTCCTCTGTCCTCCACTCGTTACCTGTATTAATGGCACCTGTTTGAACTTGTTATCAGTATAAAAGACACCTGTCCACAACCTCAAACAGTCACACTCCAAACTCCACTATGGCCATGACCAAAGAGCTGTCAAAGGACACCAGAAACAAAATTGTAGACCTGCACCAGGCTGTGAAGACTGAATCTGCAATAGGTAAGCAGCTTGGTTTGAAGAAATCAACTGTGGGAGCAATTATTAGGAAATGGAAGACATACAAGACCACTGATAATCTCCCTCGATCTGGGGCTCCACGCAAGATCTCACCCCCGTGGGGTCAAAATGATCACAAGAATGGTGAGCAAAAATCCCAGAACCACACGGGGGGACCTAGTGAATTACCTGCAGAGAGCTGGGACCAAAGTAACAAAGCCTACCATCAGTAACACACTACGCCGCCAGGGACTCAAATCCTGCAGTGCCAGACGTGTCCCCCTGCTTAAGCCAGTACATGTCCAGGCCCGTCTGAAGTTTGCTAGAGTGCATTTGGATGATCCAGAAGAGGATTGGGAGAATGTCATATGGTCAGATGAAACCAAAATATAACTTTTTGGTAAAACTGAACTTGTCGTGTTTGGAGGACAAAGAATGCTGAGTTGCATCCAAAGAACACATTTACATTTACATTTACGTCATTCAGCAGACGCTCTTATCCACAGCGACTTACAAATAGGTGCACTCACCTTATAGCCAGTGGGATAACCACTTTACAATGTTTTTATTTTTATTTATTTTTTTTTTTGGGGGTTGGAGTAAAGGGGGGGGTAGAAGGATTACTTTATCCTATCCCAGGTATTCCTTAAAGAGGTGGGGTTTCAAATGTCTCCTGGAATGGGCTACAAGACCATCGTCAAGCAATTTGGTGAAAAGGTGACAACTGGAAGAAACACAATATAACTGTCAGTCTCCCTCGGCCTGGGGCTCCATGTAAGATCTCACCTTGTGGAGTTGCAATGATCATGAGAACGGTGAGGAATCAGCCCAGAACTACACGGGAGGATCTTGTCAATGATCTCAAGGCAGCTGGGACCATAGTCACCAAGAAAACAATTGGTAACACACTACGCCGTGAAGGACTGAAATCCTGCAGCGCCCGCAAGGTCCCCCTGCTCAAGAAAGCACATATACATGCCCGTCTGAAGTTTGCCAATGAACATCTGAATGATTCAGAAGAGAACTGGGTGAAAGTGTTGTGGTCAGATGAGAACAAAATCGAGCTCTTTGGCATCAACTCAACTCGCCGTGTTTGGAGGAGGATGAATGCTGCCTATGACCCCAAGAACACCATCCCCACCGTCAAACATGGAGGTGGAAACATTATGCTTTGGGGGTGTTTTTCTGCTAAGGGGACAGGACAACTTCACCGCATCAAAAGGGACGATGGACGGGGCCATGTACCGTCAAATCTTGGGTGAGAACCTCCTTCCCTCAGTCAGGGCATTGAAAATGGGTCGTGGATGGGTATTCCAGCATGACAATGACCCAAAACACACGGCCAAGGCAACAAAGGAGTGGCTCAAGAATAAGCACATTAAGGTCCTGGAGTGGCCTAGCCAGTCTCCAGACCTTAATCCCATAGAAAATCTGTGGAGGGAGCTGAAGGTTCGAGTTGCCAAACGTCAGCCTTGAAACCTTAATGACTTGGAGAAGATCTGCAAAGAGGAGTGGAACAAAATCCCTCCTGAGATGTGTGCAAACCTGGTGGCCAACTACAAGAAACGTCTGACCTCTTTTTTTGCCAACAAGGGTTTTGCCACCAAGTACTAAGTCATGTTTTGCAGAGGGGTCAAATACTTATTTCCCTCATTAAAATGCAAATCAATTTATAATAATTAGTTGCAGTCGTCGGGTGAGGTTGTGTCTCTCTCTGGCGGGAGGTAAGCTTGGCTTATATGGCTTATATAAGCTTATATGGCTTTAGATTGTAGTCAGGTATTGTAGGTAGTCATCGTAGGTTTTTGTAGTTATCATAGGTTATTGTATGTAAGTATTGTAAGCATTGTATTCGGCTGAGCCCGGTGAAGCACGAGGCTAGCTAACCCACTACCTAGACTAGCTAGCGGGTAGCTACTGGTAACTATTAGCAACTGTGGATAGTTGTTTCACGCTTAAGAGTACCTGTATTTACGCCAGCTAGCTGCCTACCATTCAGCTGTTATTCTAACCTCATTGTCTGAAGCGTTAACGTTAGGTAGTAATTAGCTACTGTACTCAAAATGTAGCTAGCTTGTTGCTACCTGGATAGCTACTAAACAATAGCTGGAGCGACCTAGCGAACAGACGCGAACTGGCTGAGTCGATTCAGTGGCTAGCTTTGCACTTGGCTAGCTAACGGTAGCTGCTAGGGGTAAGTTATAACCTACATTTGTGTTTTGTTTTTACATACTGGTAACCAGAGTCGTTCAAGGGAATTTGGGACATGGGTGACTAGTTAACGTTAGCTTGGCTCTCTCTTTGTGTTCGTGCCGTGGGAAGAGGGGATTTTCGTTGGCAGAAAGCAATGGCTAGCTAGTATGCTAACTATTCTAGCTAACTAACTGGCTGAATAAGTTGACGACGGACTCGCTCAAGCTGTCGGGACTAACCCACAACGTTAGACACGGACACAAATGATCTGCTTGGTGTGTTGACACACTGGTGGTTTGTTGTGGCCGAGTATTGGTGCTAAACCGTGTTATTGGAGCCTGGCATGCTAGTTGGTTATGACGTCATAGGACTAGGTGCCCTGGACGGTTTTCACGGAAGTTAGCTAGCTGAATAAACTAAGTTAGTCTATTCCTAGAAAACATTGAACCGCTGTAGTTTACAACAATTATAGTTTCACCTATTTGGGTGTTTCAGTGAAACGTAAGTGAGGGAGATGTTTCGTTCATTTCATTCCGATCTACTTTGCATTATTTTAGCCATTTTCTGTGGCCTGTCAACTATGCGTCTGTCTATCCCTGTTCTCTCCTCTCTGCACAGGCCATACCAACGCCTCACACTGCGTGGCTGCTGCCTCTCTAACCTGGTGGTCCCTGCACGCACGACCCACGTGGAGTTCCACGTCTCCGGCAGCCTCTGGAACTGCCGTTCTGCGGCCAACAAGGCAGAGTTCATCTCAGCCTATGCTACCCTCCAGTCCCTCGACTTCTTGGCGCTGACGGAAACATGGATTACCACTGAAAACACTGCTACTCCTACTGCTCTCTCCTCGTCTGACCATGTGTTCTCGCATATCCCGAGAGCATCTGGTCAGCGGGGTGGTGGCACATGAATCCTCATCTCTCCCAAGTTGACGTTCTCTCTTTTTCCCCTGACCCATCTGTCTATCTCCTCATTTGAATTCCATGCTGTCACAGTCACTAGCCCATTCAAGCTTAACATCCTTATCATTTATCGCCCTCCAGGTTCCCTTGGAGAGTTCATCAATGAGCTTGACGCCTTGATAAGTTCCTTTCCTGAGGATGGGTCACCCCTGACAGTTCCGGGTGACTTTAACCTCCCTACTCATTCTCTCTGCCTCCTTCTTTCCACTCCTCTCCTCTTTTGACCTCACCCTCTCACCGTCCCCCCCTACTCACAAGGCAGGCAATACGCTTGACCTCATCTTTACTAGATGCTGTTCTTCTACTAATCTCACTGCAACTCCCCTCCATGTCTCCGACCACTACTTTGTATCCTTTTCTCTCTCGCTCTCCTCCAACACTACTCACTCTGCCTCTACTCAGATGGTAATGCGCTGTCGCAACCTTCGCTCTCTCTCTCCTGCTACTCTCTCCTCTTCCATCCTATCATCTCTTCCCTCTGCTCAATCCTTCTCCCTCCAATCTCCTGATTCTGTCTCCTCAACCCTCCTCTCCTCCCTTTCTGCATCCTTTGACTCTCTATGTCCCCTATCCTCCCGGCCAGCTCGGTCCTCCCCTCCTGCTCCGTGGCTTGACGACTCATTGCGAGCTCACAGAACAGGGCTCCGGGCAGTCGAGCGGAAATGGAGGAAAACTAGACTCCCTGCGGACCTGGCATATTTTCACTCCCTCCTCTCTACATTTTCTTCCTCTGTTTCTGATGCTACAGCCACTTTCTACCACTCTAAATTCCAAGCATCTGCCTCTAACCCTAGGAAGCTCTTTGCCACCTACTCCTCCCTGCTGAATCCCCCCTCTGTGGATGACTTCGTCAACCATTTTGAAAAGAAGGTTGACGACATCCGATCCTCGTTGTTAAGTCAAATGACACTGCTGGTCCTGCTCACACTGACCTACCCTATGCTTTGACTTCTTTCTCATCTCTCTCCAGATGAAATCTTTGCAACTTGTGACGGCCGGCCGCCCAACAACCTGCCCGCTTGACCCTATCCCTCCTCTCTTCTACAGACCATTTCCGGAGACCTTCTCCCTTACCTCACCTCGCTCATCAACTCATCCTTGACCGCTGGCTATGTCCCTTCTGTCTTCAAGAGAGCGAGAGTTGCACCCCTTCTCAAAAAACCTACACTCAATCCCTCTGATGTCAACAACTACAGACCAGTATCCCTTCTTTCTTTTCTCTCCAAAACTCTTGAGCGTGCCGTCTTTAGCCAACTCTCTTGCTATCTCTCTCAGAATGACCTTCTTGATCCAAACCAGTCAGGTTTCAAGACTGGTCATTCAACTGAGACTGCTCTTCTCTGTGTCACGGAGGCTCTCCGCACTGCTAAAGCTAACTCTCTCTCCTCTGCTCTTGTCCTTCTAGACCTGTCTGCTGCCTTTGATACTGTGAACCATCAGATCCTCCTCTCCACCCTCTCCGAGTTGGGCATCTCCGGCGCGGCTCACTCCTGGATTCGTCCCTACCTGACAGGTCGCTCCTACCAAGTGGCGTGGCGAGAATCTGTCTCCGCACCACGTGCTCTCACCACTGGTGTCCCCCAGGGCTCAGTTCTAGGCCCTCTCCTATTCTTGCTATACACCAAGTCACTTGGCTCTGTCATATCCTCATATGGCCTCTCCTATCATTGCTACGCAGACGACACACAACTAATCTTCTCCTTTCCCCCTTCTGATAACCAGGTGGCGAATCGCATCTCTGCATGTCTGGCAGACATATCAGTGTGGATGACGGCTCACCACCTCAAGCTGAACCTCGGCAAGACGGAGTTGCTCTTCCTCCCGGGGAAGGACTGCCCGTTCCATGATCTCGCCATCACAGTTGACAACTCCGTTGTGTCCTCCTCCCAGAGTGCAAAAAGCCTTGGCGTGACCCTGGACAACACCCTGTCGTTCTCCGCTAACATCAAGGCGGTGACCCGATCCTGTAGGTTCATGCTCTACAACATTCGGAGAGTACGACCCTGCCTTACACAGGAAACGGCACAGGTCCTAATCCAGGCACTTCATCTCCAGTCTGGATTACTGCAACTCGCTGTTGGCTGGGCTCCCTGCCTGTGCCATTAAACCCCTACAACTCATCCAGAATGCCGCAGCCCGTCTGGTGTTCAACCTTCCCAAGTTCTCTCACGTCACCCCGCTCCTCCGCACACTCCACTGGCTTCCAGTTGAAGCTCGCATCTGCTACAAGACCATGGTGCTTGCCTTCGGAGCTGCGAGGGGAACGGCACCTCCGTACCTTCAGGCTCTGATCAGTCCCTACACCCAAACGAGGGCATTGCGTTCATCCACCTCTGGCCTGCTGGCCCCCCTACCTTTGCGGAAGCACAGTTCCCGCTCAGCCCAGTCAAAACTGTTCGCTGCTCTGGCACCCCAATGGTGGAACAAGCTCCCTCACGACGCCAGGACAGCAGAGTCACTCACCACCTTCCGGAGACACTTGAAACCCCACCTCTTTAAGGAATACCTGGGATAGGATAAAGTAATCCTTCTACCCCCCTTACCCCCAACCCCCCAAAAAAAAAAAAAACATATTGTAAAGTGGTTATCCCACTGGCTATAAGGTGAATGCACCAATTTCTAAGTCGCTCTGGATAAGAGCATCTGCTAAATGACATAAATGTAAATGTAAATGTAAATTTATAACATTTTTTACATGCGTTTTTCTGGATGTTTTTGTTGTTATTCTGTCTCTCACTGTTCAAATAAACCTACCATTAAAATTATAGACTGATCATGTCTTTGTCAGTGGGCAAACGTACAAAATCAGCAGGGGATCAAATACTTTTTTTCCCTCACTGTATGTAAATAAGGTATTTCTGTTTTTCTTTTTTTTTACATTTGCAAAACATTTCTAAAAACCTGTTTTCGCTTTGTCATTATGGGGTATTGTGTGTAGATTGATGAGGAAAAATTATAATTTAATCAATTTTAGAATAAGGCTGTAACGTAACAAAATGTGGAAAAAGGGAAGGTGTCTGAATACTTTCCGAATGCACTGTACAAGGGGTACCAGTACCAAGTCAATGTGCAGGGGTACCGGTTAGTCGAGGTAATTGAGGTAATATGTACATGTAGGTAGGGGTAAAGTGACATTGCAATAATAATAAACAGAGAGTAGCAGCAGCGTATGTGAAGAGAGTGAAGGAATGTGAATGTATGTGTGTGTGTGTGGCGTCAATATGCATGTGTGTGCTTTGTGTGTGTGTTCGTGTGTGTGTGTGTGTGTGTGTGTTGGATTGTCAGCATAGTATATGTGAGTGTGTGGTTAGAGTCCAGTGTGGTTAGAGTCCAGTGAGTGTACATCGAGCCTGTGCAAGAAAGTCAATGCTAAATAATAAAATAAGGGGGTGTCATGACTTGCCCTCATGGGCTGAGGATCAAAGATGCCGGCTAGGCAAAGGTTTGAACACCCCCTCTCCTTGGGGCCAGTTGTATGACCAGCGGTAAATTCCTTGCAGAAAACTTTCTCTTCCGTGCCATGCAGTATTGGGAGAAGGAATTTCCCTGTGGAACAAAGGAAGTCTTCCCACCAAGACTCCAACATCCAAAAGTGGATAATGAAACAATATTCCTACTTCAAAGAATGTGGGAAATGGTCGGTGGACTTAAAGAACAATCATGTCAAATTTGTTACTATGTTGTCATGTCATTAAAGCCTTGAAAAACAAATTAACATTAGACCATTTGAGCAGATTACGGTGTAAGCCGGATGTTGCAAATAGTTGAATTTCTACCAGACCAGCAGACGTGAAGCGTGAGCTAAATGTTACAAAATGGTTAGTCCACAAAGACCAGAAAACGTGAGACGTTAGTCCACACGTTTGAAATGGTGAGAAACTCTGAAACGCTCTACCTCTACACGAGGTGAAGAAGAAGACAATGCACTAGACCTTATCATCTCAGTCTGCAGCTGGCATGTATAGTCATCTAGAGAACTTTCACTAAAGACACGAGTAGGGAAGGACAAACCCTCTCAGACAACCGTTGGTACATCTGAAGTATCCATTCTAACAGATTAACTCTACGAACTACAGGGTATGCTGAAGTATCTATTCTAACCACCACTACGACAAGAAACTCTACCAAGGACATCGGGATCTCTGGTGGGCAAACCAGAGTCCTACATCATCAACTCAACTATCGAGGACAGCTACACGTAAATACATGTTGCATTTCTAATCCTAATGAGCGGGTGCTAAGCGTTTGTATTTCCGTGAGCGTAGTTAAGAAACGTCCGACAGGTGAATTCCTTTGTCTCTTCATTCCCCCCCCCCTCTCTCTGAATCCACCATCGTGTTATAACCAAACTGTCCTGTTTTGTTAGTCCGCTAGACTATATTTACTGTATAATGTTAGTTTTTTATGTATTCTGGAATTCTTATTGAGTTAGTTAGTAAATAAATAATTGAGCAAATGTGTGTATTGCTGATTCTTCAATAAGGTTAGGGTGCTTGCAGGTTCAAGGATTATGCGACGTTCAGAATGAGACCGATAAGAGGTCATTATTTAATAAGTGACTGTTATCGATATATAACATATCTTCTAAGAGTTTAATTCGGAGATGGTAACTCGTTAAACAACTTCTTCCGTGGTGCCCCAAATTCCTAATGAGTTAATTGTTACATGATTAATGTAATCGAGTGACAATTAAACATAGTTAGTTGATTCGATAAATAACAGTCATACATTAAAGTAAGTCACGTCCACGACAGGGGTCAATACAAATAATCCGGGTAGCCATTCGATTAACTGTTCAGCAATCTTATAGCTTGGGGATAGAAGCTGTTAATGAGCCTTTTCGTCCCAGACTTGGTGCTCCGGTACCGCTTGCTGTGCGGTAGCAGAAAGAACAGTCTTTGACTTGGTGGCTGGAGTCTTTCACAATATCTAGGGCCTTCCTCTGACACCCCGCCAGGTATAGAGGTCCTGGATTGCAGGAAGCTCGGCCCCAGTGATGTACTGGGCGTACGCAGATACCCTCTGTACCACATTTTGGTTGGATGCCGAGCAGTTGCCGTACCAAGCGGTGATGCAGCCAGTCAGGATGCTCTCGATGATGCAGCTGTAGATCTTTTTGAGGATCTGAAGACCCATGCCAAATCAGGGGGAATAGGCGTTGTCGTGCCCTCTTCACGACTGCCTTGGTGTGTTTGGAACATGATAGTTCCTTAGTGATCTGGACACTAAGAAACTTGAAGCTCTCAATCTGCTCCACTACAGCCCTGTCGATTTATTTTTATTTTTATTTATTAGGGATCCCCATTAGTTGCTGCCAAGGCAGCAGCTACTCTTCCTGGGGTCCAAACACATTAAGGCACTTTCATTACATATCAAAAGATTAAACAGTACATCATATAACATTATTACACCACTACATATCAAGAATACAACATTTATAATACCACCATACAACAATATTGCAATGTACGTGTGTGTAGAGTGTGTGTGCTAGCGCCCGTGTGCGTGTGCATGTGTCTGTACCTGTGTGTGTGTCTCTTCACAGTCCCCGGTGTTCCATAAGGTTTGGTATGGTATGGTTTTTAAATCCGATTCTAATGCTTTCATCAGTTACCTGATGTGGAATAGAGTTCCATGTAGTCATGGCTCTATGTAATACTGTGCACCTCCCATAGTCTGTTCTGGACTTGGGGATAGTGAAGAGACCTCTGGTGGCATGTCTTTTGGGGTATGCATGGGTGTCCGAGCTGTGTGCTGGTATTTTAAACAGACAGCTTGGTGCATTCAGCTTGTCAACACCTCTTACAAAAACAAGTAGTGATGAAGTCAATCTCTGTTCCACTTTGAGCCAGGAGAGATTGACATGCATATCATTCATGTTAGCTCCCTGTGTACTTTTAAGGGCCAGCCGTGCTGCCCTGTTCTGTGCTATTTGTATATGTCTAGAGAATATGTAGACATAGACAGTGTTCTTTAACTGGTATATGTCTAGAGAATATGTAGACCTAGACAGTGTTCTTTAACTGGTATATGTCTAGAGAATATGTAGACATAGACAGTGTTCTTTAACTGGTATATGTATAGAGAATATGTAGACCTAGACAGTGTTCTTTAACTGGTATATGTCTAGAGAATATGTAGACCCAGACAGTGTTCTTTAACTGGTATAGAGAATATGTAGACCTAAACAGTGTTCTTTAACTGGTATATGTATAGAGAATATGTAGACCTAGACAGTGTTCTTTAACTGAATGGAGAATATGTAGACCTAGATAGTGTTCTTTAACTGGTATAGAGAATATGTAGACCTAGACAGTGTTCTTTAACTGGTATATGTCTAGAGAATATGTAGACCTAGACAGTGTTCTTTAACTGGTATAGAGAATATGTAGACCTAGACAGTGTTCTTTAACTGGTATAGAGAATATGTAGACCTAGACAGTGTTCTTTAACTGGTATAGAGAATATGTAGACCTAGACAGTGATCTGTAACTGGTATAGAGAATATGTAGACCTAGACAGTGTTCTTTAACTGGTATAGAGAATATGTTGACCTAGACAGTGTTCTTTAACTGGTATAGAGAATATTCAGACCTAGACAGTGTTCTTTAACTGGTATAGAGAATATGTAGACCTAGACAGTGTTCTTTAACTGGTATAGAGAATATGTAGACCTAGACAGTGTTCTTTAACTGGTATAGAGAATATGTAGACCTAGACAGTGATCTGTAACTGGTATAGAGAATATGTAGACCTAGACAGTGTTCCTTAACTGGTATAGAGAATATGTAGACCTAGACAGTGTTCTGTAACTGGTATAGAGAATATGTAGACCTAGACAATGTTCTTTAACTGGTATATGTCTAGAGAATATGTAGACCTAGACAGTGTTCTTTAACTGGTATAGAGAATATGTAGACCTAGACAGTGTTCTTTAACTGGTATAGAGAATATGTAGACCTAGACAGTGTTCTTTAACTGGTATAGAGAATATGTAGACCTAGACAGTGTTCTTTAACTGGTATAGATAATATGTAGACCTAGACAGTGTTCTTTAACTGGTATAGAGAATATGTAGACCTAGACAGTGTTCTTTAACTGGTATAGAGAATATGTAGACCTAGACAGTGTTCTTTAACTGGTATAGAGAATATGTAGACCTAGACAGTGTTCTTTAACTGGTATAGAGAATATGTAGACCTAGACAGTGTTCTTTAACTGGTATAGAGAATATGTAGACCTAGACAGTGTTCTGTAACTGGTATAGAGAATATGTAGACCTAGACAGTGTTCTTTAACTGGTATAGATAATATGTAGACCTAGACAGTGTTCTTTAACTGGTATAGAGAATATGTAGACCTAGACAGTGTTCTTTAACTGGTATAGAGAATACGTAGACCTAGTCAGTGTTCTTTAACTGGTATAGAGAATATGTAGACCTAGACAGTGTTATTTAACTGGTATAGAGAATATGTAGACCTAGACAGTGTTCTTTAACTGGTATAGAGAATATGTAGACCTAGACAGTGTTCTTTAACTGGTATAGAGAATATGTAGACCTAGACAGTGTTCTGTAACTGGTATAGAGAATATGTAGACCTAGACAGTGTTCTTTAACTGGTATAGAGAATATGTAGACCTAGACAGTGTTCTTTAACTGGTATAGAGAATATGTAGACCTAGATAGTTTTCTGTAACTGGTATAGAGATTATGTAGACCTAGACAGTGTTCTTTAACTGGTATAGAGAATATGTAGACCTAGACAGTGTTCTTTAACTGGTATAGAGAATATGTAGACCCAGACAGTGTTCTTTAACTGGTATAGAGAATATGTAGACCCAGACAGTGTTCTTTAACTGGTATAGAGAATATGTAGACCTAGACAGTGTTCTTTAACTGGTATATGTCTAGAGAATATGTAGACCTAGACAGTGTTCTGTAACTGGTATATGTATAGAGAATATGTAGACCTAGACAGTGTTCTTTAACTGGTATAGAGAATATGTTGACCTAGACAGTGTTCTTTAACTGGTATAGAGAATACGTAGACCTAGACAGTGTTCTTTAACTGGTATAGAGAATATGTAGACCTAGACAGTGTTCTTTAACTGGTATAGAGAATATGTAGACCTAGACAGTGGTCTTTAACTGGTATAGAGAATATGTAGACCTAGACAGTGGTCTTTATTATAACGGGTATTAATGTCATAACTTTTTGTAGTACCCTACTATGTTCAATGCGCTTATTTACATTCCTCCACTAGTTCACTATAGTCTGTTTGCTAGTGACGATGGGGAATTGCTAGCTTGTACTGCTAAGGCTGTCTCCTTTGAAGATGCCGTCTTGGCCCTTTGGCCTGTGTAGTCATTGGCCAGTCCACTGTATAGCCCTGTCCTCCGCTCTTGTGGAGGTTTCACTTACTGTTCCCTCTGTAAATCAATGGTGCGTTTACACTGAGCATACAAAACATTAGGAACAGCTTCCTCATATTGACTTGCACCCCCCTAGGGCCGTGGCGGTCATGACATTTTGTCAACCGGTGATTGTCAAGGAAATAACTGCCGGTCTTACGGTAATGACCGTTAAGTAAAATAAATCAATGGTGCATTTATATAACTGTCATATTGTCAATGAGTCTTACTATTCATATAGCATTTTATTATATTACTTCATTGTAATATTGTTGATTTCTATATCCTGACATTTACTAATTATAATTCCTCGTCATTGTACTTTCAGAAACACACACACACACACACACATACACACACACACACACACACACACACACACACACACACACACACACTGTCATGAACCCTGCGTCCTGAGTCTGTTCCTGCCTGTGTTGCCGTTTTTCTGCTCGGTATCTCCTGTTTCCTGAAGGTTCCTGAACGCACCCTGTCCGGTTTCCGGGCGACGTTGCTAGGCGGGTGATCTCTCGATTAACCGCGCCTGCTTCTCATCAGCCTCGGCACACCTGGTCCTGATCATCACCCCTTCTTAAGCTCTGACCTGACATCCATTCCCTGCCGTGCCATCATTTAATCTGCCACTTCACCTCCATCTACTAATCTCCGCCACCCGCTCTGTCTCCTGGATTATTCTGCATCTTTTGAATCTGTAAATAAACACTCACCTTCGTTCAACTCACCTTGTCCTGGTCTGCTTCTGGGTTCTGTCTTAGAGAACCGTGACAGAACGATCCGGCCAGAAATGAACCCAGCGGACCTGGACTCTGTTCGCCATGCCATTACCCATCAGGAGAAGATGTTGGGACAACATAGCATGGCGCTACAGGAGATAGCGTTGTCAGTTCGGAACTTTTCTACCAGTCTGACGAAGATCCAGGCTCAGCTCAGTTTGCCGGTGGAGAATCCACCACCTTTTTCACCCATCTCGCCTGCCGTTTCTGGAGCTGTGCCCTTCCGTGAGCCCAAAGTATGAGGGGGATTTGGGAAGATGCCGTTCCTTTCTTATGCAGTGTGGATTAGTGTTCGATCTACAGCCCCACTCTTATGCCACAGACAAGGCTAGGATAGCCTTTGTCATTGAATTGCTGCGTGGTAGAGCCCTGGAGTGGGCTTCAGCCGTATGGGAACGACAGGACACCTGCATGGCTTCATACCAGGAGTTCACGGCTGAGATGAGGAAGCTGTTTGACCATCCTGTCCGAGGTAAGGATGCAGCTAAGCGCCTGTTTTCTCTTCGCCAATGAGCTCGCAGAGTTGCCGACTTCGTAATCGAATTCAGGACATTGGCTGTGGAGAGTGGGTGGAATGAAGAGTCACTGCAAGCTGCCTTTTATCAGGGGTTGTCGGAGCAACTCAAGGATGAGCTGATCTCCTATCCGGAGCCTAGTGACCTGGACAGTTTGGTCGCTTTGTCTATTCGGGGTGGATAACAGAGTTCGAGAGAGAAGGAGGGAGAAGCAATGGGGCCCGTCCAATCAATCAGCTTCTCGGTTCCCAGTCGGGTCAGGAGGTGGACCAGAACGCGTCGATCATTGTCCACCACACGGGATTAGTGGAGAGGTCCTGCCTCCAGATTCTGAACCCATGCAAGTGGGGGCGGCACGGGTTAACCAAGGAGGAGCGCCAACATAGACGTGAGACCAATCGCTGCCTCTACTGTGGTAGTTCGGGACATTACATCTCCACTTGTTCCCAGCGGCCGTCAAACTGCCCGGCTCGCTAAGTTTGAGAGGACTTTTAGCGAGCGGTTTCAACCTCTCAATACCCCCTGTCAGACCCCGTTTCGGCTACCCTCATGAACAGGAATCAGAGTTTAGCGATTAACGCTTTTCATCGATTCAGGTGCCGATGGCAGCTTTATTGATGCCGACGTGGTGGAACAGCTGGGGCTTCCCAAGGAGCGACTACCGGGAAGCCATTGAAGCGACCACTCTGAACGGCAGTAGTCTGGCACGTATCACGATGAGGACTGAACCGGTTAAGATGCTGTTGTCAGGGAATCATTCTGAGGTTATCTCATTCTTCATTCTGCCTTCTCCCCATGTTCCTCTGGTCCTTGGATACCCCTGGCTGAAGGAACACAATCCCACGTTCGATTGGGTGACTGGCAAGGTAACTAGTTGGAGCATTGATTGTCATGCTATCTGCCTCAAGACTGCCTGTTCCCATTCTGTTCCCAGTCAGGTCATTGAGGCTAACCCCCCAGATTTGTCCCTGGTTCCCGAGACATATCACGATTTGGGGGAAGTGTTCAGTAAGCAGAGGGCTCTGTCACTCCCTCCCCACCGACCATATGATTGTGCCATAAACCTGTTCCCTGGAGCTGTCTATCCCAAGGGACGGTTATACAGCATCTCCCGACCTGAACGTGAAGCTTTGGAGACCTACATAAAGGAGTCCCTAGCTGCTGGTCTCATTCGTCCCTCGTCATCACCCCCGGGGGCAGGATTCTTCTTTGTGAGTAAGAAGGATGGCTCTCTTCGACCTTGTATTGATTATCGGGGGTTGAATGACATCACGGTCAAGAACAAGTATCCCCCTGCCCTTGATGAGCTCTGCTTTCGACTCCTTACAGGGTGCTACGGTGTTCACTAAGCTGGACCTACGCAATGCGTATCATCTGGTCCGGATCAGAGAGGGTGACAGTGGTTGACTGGTTTCAATACACCGATGGGTCATTTCGAGTATCAGTTGATGCCGTTTGGACTGACCAATGCTCCAGCAGTGTTCCAGAGTATGGTGAATGACGTCCTGAGAGATATGATCAGTCTTTTTGTGTTCGTTTACCTGGATGACATTCTTATCTTCTCTAAGGAGCCTTCCAGCCCGTCCAGCATGTCAAGCAGGTTCTGCAGCGATTGTTGGAGAATCGCCTGTTTGTGAAGGCCGAGAATTGTGAATTTCACGCCCACACTACATCCTTCCTCGGGTACATCATCTCCAGGGGAGAGATTAGGATGGACCAAGAGAAGGTTAGGGCGGTTCTGGATTGGGCCCAGCCCGGTACGAGATTGCAGCTCCAGAGGTTTCTGGGGTTTGCGAATTTCTATCGTAGATTTATCCGTGATTACATCCGTGTGGCCGCTCCTTTAACTGCCCTGACTTCTAGTACCAGAACCTTCAGTTGGAATCCTGAGGCGGACCGAGCATTTCTGGATTTGAAGAGGCGATTCACCAACGCTCCGATTCTCTCTCAACCTGACACTGCCCGTCAGTTTGTCGTTGAGGTGGATGCGTCTGATGTGGGGGTTGGCGCCATCCTGTCCCAGCGATGCTCCACTGACGGTAAACTCCATCCCTGCGCCTACTACTCTCGTCATCTTTCGTCTGCGGAGAGGAACTACGATGTGGGTAACCGGGAGCTTCTCGCAGTGAAACTTGCCTTGGAGGAGTGGCGCCACTGGTTGGAGGCGCGGAGCAACCGTTTGTTGTCTGGACTGACCACAAGAATCTTGCTTACGTGCAATCGGCTAAACGTCTCTCAACTCCCGTTAGGCCAGGTGGTCGTTGTTTTTGGGACGCTTTAATTTTTCCTTGACGTTCCGACCGGGTCTAAGAACGGCAAGGCGACGCTCTGTCCCGGATGTTCTCCAAGACGGAGGAGAGTGGGGCCAAGACTGAGACGATTCTTCCCCGGAACCTTGTCGTAGGAGCTGTTATGTGGAGGATTGAGGAGGAGGTTATGGCGGCCCTTCGGACGCAGCCTGGCCCCGGTAACGGTCCACCCGGTCGGTTGTTTGTGCCTGAGTCGGTCCGTTCGGCTGTCCTCCAATGGTCCCACGCCAGCAAGATGGCTTGCCACCCTGGCGTGGCTCAGACGATGGCGCTTCTACGCAGACAATTTTGGTGGCCTGCCATGGGAGAGGATACTCTGAGGTTTGTTGCTGCCTGTCCAGTTTGTGCGCAGAACAAGAGTGCCAATCGGCCCAGCTCTGGACTTCTTCACCCCCTACCTATCCCCCGGCGACCATGGTCGCATCTGGCCCTGGACTTTGTCACTGGGTTGCCCTCTTCTGAGGGGAACACGGTCATTCTGACTATTGTGGACAGATTCAGCATGTTCGCCCACTTTGTGCCCATCTCCAAGCTTCCCTCTGCCTCTGAGATGTCCAAGATCCTGGTTAAGGAGGTTTTCAGGGTCCACGGATTGCCCAGTGACATAGTTTCCGACCGTGGTCCTCAGTTCACCTCTGCTGTCTGGAAGTCCTTCTGTTTGGCCATTGGAGCTACAGTCAGTCTCACATCTGGGTTTCACCCCCAATCCAATGGACAGGCGGAGAGAGCCAACCAGAAGATGGAATCCACGCTGCGCTGCCTTGTTTCCTCCAACCCCACCTCTTGGGTCTCTCAGTTGCCTTGGGTTGAGTATGCCCACAATACTCTCCCTACTTCTGCCACTGGGATGTCTCCCTTCCAGTGCCTATACGGCTACCAACCCCCTTGTTTCCATCTCAGGAGAAGGATCTCTCGGTTCCCTCTGTCCAGGCCCACATTCGTCGTTGCCACCGGGACCTGGCATCGGGCCAGAAAGGCCCTCCTTCGAAGTTTCTGACCGGTATCAGCTCCAGGCGAATCGTCGCCGTATTCCAGCCCCCGCTTATGCCATCGGAGATAGGGTCTGGTTGGCTACACGGGACCTTCCTCTGCGGACTGAGTCAAGGAAACTGTCGCCGAGGTTCATTGGTCCGTTTGTGGTGGAGAGAGTGATTAATCCGGTTGTGGTTCGACTCAAGTTGCCTAGGATGCTCAGAGTCCATCCCACCTTCCATATCTCCTGCCTCAAGCCTGTTCTCCTCAGCCCTCTGTTGCCCCCTCCGCCTCCTCCTCCTCCTCCTCAGATGATCGGAGGAGGTCCTGTCTACACGGTGCGCCGCCTCATGGATTCCAGACGGCGGGGCCGGGGTTTCCAGTATCTCGTGGACTGGGAGGGGTATGGTCCTGAGGAGAGGAGTTGGATTCCTCGGCGTCAGATCCTTGATGCTGACCTCCTTCGTGACTTCTACCGCCTCCATCCTGGTGCTCCAGGTAGTCCGCCCGGTGCCGTTCATCGGAGGGGGGGTACTGTCATGAACCCTGCGTCCTGAGTCTGTTCCTGCCTGTGTTGCCGTTTTTCTGCTCGGTATCTCCTGTTTCCTGTAGGTTCCTGAACGCACCCTGTCCGGTTGCCGGGCGACGTTGCTAGGCGGGTGATCTCTTGATTAACCGCACCTGCTTCTCATCAGCCTCGGCACACCTGGTCCTGATCATCACCCCTTATTAAGCTCTGACCTGACATCCATTCCCTGCCGGATCGTTAGCCATTAACAGTATGTTTTGTCAGCGTATCAGCCTCTGAGTACTAGCGTTAGTTTTGTTGTTTTTGCACCTTGTTGACCTGCCTTGTACTTACCTCCGTTTTTCTGTCTACAGTCATTCTCCGGAACCTTCACCCAACCCCCTGCCGTGCCATCATTTAATCTGCCACTTCACCTCCATCTACTCATCTCCGCCACCCGCTCCGTCTCCTGGATTATTCTGCATCTTTTGAATCTATAAACACTCACCTTCGTTCAACTCACCTTGTCCTGGTCTGCTTCTGGGTTCTGTCTTAGAGAACCGTGACACACACACACACACTCACACACACACATTTAAAAGCCCCTGTTTACGTAACCTACCATTAAAC